>NC_143550.1:79613333-79918750 GCF_054136105.1 Typopeltis vanoorti
GTCACATATATTTTTTCCACACACAAGTAGTAAAAGTGTGGCACCATATTATTAAAATACTCTGGATTAGAGATAGTTGTAAAAAAGTTTTTTGCTTAGTTACAAAGTATATTATACTTGAAAGTAAATTATGATAAAATACTGTGGTGATGATATGGTAATAATAAAATGGTACACCATTTTATGGAAAATAATTATGAGAAAAGTTACAGGTGCAAGAAGAGGAATTAAATGGAATCCTATGTCACAGAAGATCTAGATTATGCAGATAACAGTGATATACAAACAAAATCGGAAGACTTTTATACAATAGCTGAAAGTTGGCCTTAAAATAAATAAACAGCAAATGCCACAAAGAGATCTAAATCAATCAGCATGCTATGAAGAAGTTAAGAATTTTACATACTCAGGAGCAAATGTTAGACAGAACTGATTATAGAAAATTAAATAATATATGGAAATCTTCAAAATGCCATAATAAAATCAAAATAAAGATCTTCAATAGCAAAGTTAAGGCTGTATTATTATATGGATCAGCGACATGGAAACTGATGAAAAAATGGAAAGCTAAATAGTTTTCAAGCCAAATGCCTTCGTAAAATATTTTGGCTCCAACGTGTAACAAATGGTGACTTATATAAGCTGACTGCACAAAAAAAGCATCACCAATGAAATAACTCAAGTGGCTTTGACATGGATCTCAGATAGAAAATTGAAAATGTCTAAATTGACTTGGCAGAGAATGACAGAAAAGGAGAGAAGACTAGCTGTCTGGAAGAGCTGCAGAGAAGCCGAACTGGTGGCTTAGGACAGAGGATCTGGAAGAAGTAGATTTCAGCCTTATGTGCCATGAGGCACGAAGAAAATAAGTAAGTACAGTCATACCCCGACTTATGCGAATCTGGAGTTATGCAGTTTCTTAGGTGTATGTATTCCCATCCCACTTCACGCCTCACCACTAGTTGTATCTTTCCGGTGCCGGCTGCATTCGCCAGTGTCGCACATGCTGCGAACAAGCACTGACGTGTTTTGCGTGGTCTCCATTCATACATGATTTTTATAGTCTACAAACCTTGCGATTGTTTAATGTTATGTTCTTGATAAAAAATTCCATCACATAAAAAAAATGTCATCCAAAAGAAGCAAGTCTGATTCTTCTACTGCTAGCAAGAAAAGAAAAACATTGACTTTGGAAACAAAACTCAACATTATTAAGGATTTTGAAGGTGGAATGAAAATTTGTGAGCTAGCAAAGAAGTTCGATCTACAAGAATCCACAGTAAGAACAATCATAAAAGAAAGGTTTACAGATTTTGGAGGACATAGATTCTAATGAGGAACAAATTGGCAAGGAATAAAAAAATCATTGGCTTGCTATGAAGAAATTTTGCATGACAAGAAAAAGACATTATGCCATCAGACGAATCTATTAAATTTTATGAAACCATCGACATCGAAAAAACTTTCTTTTTTTATGTACGAAAAACTACAATTATGATTATTTTTTTAAAAAATATAGGCTTTTTTGTAAACCTTTGGTCCCAATTGTATGTTTGTATATATAAATTACATGCAAAATTATACCCCGAGTTATGCGAATTTGACTTGCATGCTTTTTGTTGGTCCCACCTACCGTGTAACTTCGGGGTATGACTGTATATGAAAATTATGACTTTTGCATATATAATATAATTATATTATATATGCAAATTATATTATATAAAATAATATATATAATATAAATTAATTATATATTATATATTTATCCTTAATTATATATATAATTAAGGATAACTGCATAGATTTATCCTTAATATCTTACTTGGTATAGCTCTTATACATGAGACCAATATTAAAGGTTCAAGTTGGTCTGTGTAGTGGCCTTTTCCATTGTTTTTTATTGGAACCCCTCTGCATGGGATACTGAGGCAGTTGATTGTACTTACTAATATTTTGCTGGTTTTCTATCCAGCATATCAGAGCATAACAAATTACAACTATGACAAGCACGCAGCACTCAACTATATATTGTAGAAACAATTCAGATTGTAACCGAAAATGGACTGATGTTCTAACAAGGCACCCTCTGGGCCTAGTGCAATGAGGCTCCATGGAGACTGTAGTAATAATAAAATGAGTAATATTTGGATTGTATATAGAAAAGATGGTTTTCAGAGGCCTTTTCACTTTTTTCCTCATATGATTCTGTAATGTATTTTGTGGCATTGTTGATAATACTGATAGTCCTATATCTCATTTATATATAGAGTTTCTTAATATTATTAACTATTATTATTATTACATGAAACTTCCAGGGAGTCCAAGGGACTCATCGAGGGAGGGCATTTACTCTACAACTCTGTCTCCAGCACTCAAATCCACCAACTTCAACGAATCGCTATCTACACCAACGCCATCTGCCACCCGCCACCACTGGTATTTTCACAAACACCCATGCCCACGGCAGGATTTGAACCCGCAGCCTTTTGGCTGGAGAATGGATACGCTAACCACTCAACCAATGAGGCCAGCAAAAACACACGAACCGATTCCAGGGAGCCAAACCCTTACAAAGAAAAGACAACTCTCCCCTGAACTCCTGTCAACTTCTTTTTCGGTCACATTACCGCACTTGGCCACAGAGGGAGCCAATCTCCATGTCCGTTTGGGAATATTAATCCGATTCCCTTTCGGTCGACTGCCAGGACCAGCTTTTTATTTCTCACAACGTCCCACTTTGAAACGGATTTCTCCTATCCCATATCATCTTTATCAATTATTAGCAGTCTATTTGCTTATGTATAAGGATGAATAGGGATCTATAATTAAGTTTTGAGAGCTTGAAAAGGGCCGAAGAGAAAGTACTTATAATTAAAGGTGGTATAAGAAGATGGTTCGAGATGTCAAATCAGGTCTGAGATAAGGATGCACATTATCTCCACTGTTATATATCATCTATATGAATTACATTATGAAGGAAAGTAGCATTAGGCCTGATATCAAAACTGGAAATATTTAACTCACCTCTTCACTTTATGCAGTTGATGTTATACTCTTACATATCCAGTACAATTTCCTTGTATGTATGTGTTACCACAGTAAAACTTAATTTATTATCAAGATATTTCATCTTACATATCATAAGACACGATCAGTGTGAACAGGAAACAACAATATGGAATTTGAATAAAGAAATAGTAGAGTACATGCATTAAATTGGAACCCTTCTGTATATACAGTCACATGCTCGTAGGTTAAAACTGTTCGGTTGAAAATAAAAATTAAGATTAAGAGACTGATAATTTCCCACATTTTAGGTACACTAAGGCAGTCATTACAGTTGAGGTTATGTCAATGAAGTATGGCTTGAGCAATTTCTTTGCATAAGCCAGGTTAATATATGAATCTGTGTAACAGCTCAGTGTTTTCCATTTTTAATCCCGTGATCCCATGTTGTGCCAGGCCAGATTTCAGAGGTTTGATAAGCTGATGATCAGAAATGCATTTGTTGGCATATCTTCCTGTTGTCTGTAATAAGACAAGTTGCACAAACATGGTATTTTGTAATGCCAGGTAGGATTAGTGGTGAGAGTTTGTCTTTTGGAGAAGGTTACAGGTTATGAATTTGGTTGGTAGAGTTGAGTTTATATTTTTTCATAATGTTTGCCACACATTCAGAGATGCCTTTAAACCACCTTACTGGCCATTATGAATCAAATGCACATCCTCGTACGCTTCGTATCCAATATATATTTCAGTGTAATATCAATGGTATTACAATTTTAATGTGCACTTCACATCCATGATAACCTTGACATCTATAGATGTCTCGGCCGGTAGCATGGTTAATATATGGCGTAAGAGTCCCTGTGGATTTCTTCTTGTGTGGATTGTTGTATGGGAGAGTCATTAATTATTATCTGAGTTATTCGTGGAATATAATAATTTAGTAGGGCTGTTTATTTGATAGTTTCTAGTTCTTGTTTAAGAGATTCCTCAGAGGAACAACCATGAAATCTTGTGTGTTCTAGATGCTAAGGATTTTATGATGCTTATTTTGAGATGGATGGTGAGCTGATGTATTGTGGATTTAGCAACTTGTTAAAGTTTGTTTTTGGTAGACAGAAGTGGAAATGGATCCATCTTGTTTATATTGGATGTGCACATCTAGAAAGGAAATTCTTTTTAACGATTCTTTTTGTATGAACTTAATACAAGAATGTATGTGTTGATGTTTTGTAGAAATGACTGGAGTTCTGGTTCTGTATGACTGCAGACTTCAAAGACATCATCAATGTACTGCAGCCAAATTGTTGGTTTTGAGGCGAGAGAGAAAATTTTTTTCTTTTAGATGTTCAAAATAAAAGTTAGGTGATAATGGTGAGCCCATTGCAGCTCTTGCCACTAGTTTCTATATTTTATCTTTGTATGTCAAGTAACCAGATGTAATTGTAAATTTGAACAAGTCTACCATGTCTAATGGAAATTTTTGAGCAAGAATTTCTATTGACTCTTTGTGAGGGATATTAGGGAAGAGAGACAATGTCAACATGTCTGTATTTACTAGTTTTCTGTCTTTGATGATGTCTTAGAATATGTAAAATGAAATATCTATAATAAATTAAGTTTTACTGTGGTACACATGTGATTCTGTAGTTATATCCAGTACAACTCTTCAGGATTACATAAGTCAATTGACTGACTGCCTTAATAAATTTGGATAAAGAATCAGCAGTAGAAAAGACGACTATGAAAATAGGCAGGAACATGAAAAAAAAAAAAAAAACGCTGGAGTCATCATTGTCAGAGTAACAGAATTAAGAACCTAATTAGAGAGAGTGGTCACTCTAGTTCTGCCAGACATTTTTCTCGCATAACTCCTCTACATAGTTCAGTGGATTTTCCATCTGACCAAAATATGGTACATTGCAGTTACACAGAGATGGTAAATCCCTGAATATTTTAAACTTTCATGTTTTGCTTTTGTTCCACCAAGGAGTGCAGTGAAATGGAGTTTGGTTAGAGGAGTGAAAGAAGTGTGGATTTTATATTTTTTGAGAATTTTGGCTAACTTTGGTGAAACTGAGCTGATAAATGGAGGGGAAATAAAACCTTTTACATCATTATTATTTTCCATATGGTTAGAAAGTAGATTAAGCAGGAGCTTATTAATAGTCTACTTATAATAATTGCTCTTCTGAAAGGTTGTAGAAGAAACTAGTTTTTTGGCGATCTCTTCTTCTTCACTGATCAGGGAGTGAGCAATGTTTATCTAATGTAGAAATGATGCCAAGCTTTTTGGGTGGGTAATGATGAGATTGCACATGAAGGTATCTGTTGGTGTGTGTGGGTTTTTCTTTAAATAGAGATCTTCAGTTATTCTGACACAAACACACATGGAAGTTTGGCATCTAGGAACAGGAGAGAACTGGTAACCTCCAACTCTGCAGTAAATTTTATTCTAGGGTGCTGGTTGTTGAGATGGTTCAAGAGTTCTTGAAGGGAATCTGGATCAGAGCTCCAAATTAAGAAAATATCATCTATATATCTTTTCCATAATTTTGGTTTCAGTGAGAAGGAATTGATGGCATTTCTTCAGAGTCTTCTAAATATTTATTTGCCAGTAAAAAAAAGGAATTGCCCATGGCCAGCTGAAGTTCTCTTTGTAAATAGTGTTTTTAAATAGGAAATAACCAGAATTTATGCAATGAGTCAAGAGTGATGTAACTTTTTTTTTTTTTTTAGATAACTTATGTTTTAAAAGAACTAATATCTGTTCTGTGGGAGCTACATCTGGTGTTTATTAATCTGGAGAAAGCGTATGATAAAGTGCTAAGGCAAGAAGTCTGGAGGTGTCTGAGGGAGAAGAAGGTACCAGAGAAATGAGTCAGGTTGGTGCAGGAGACATACAGAAATGTGAAGACAAGACTTGCCTGGGAGAGACAGAGAGTTTTAAAGTGATTTAAAGTGACAGTTTGCTTGAATCAAGGGTCAGCATTAAGTCCGTTTCTGTTTAATATTGTGGTGGAGGAGGAGGAGGTGAGAGAAAACGCACTTTGGACATGTTGTATGAAAAGACATTGTGCTGTGTGCAGAATAAAGAAAAGAAATGGCAGCTAAACTGGAAAGATAGAGGAATGTACTGGAAGTGAGAGGTATGAGACTGAGCAGAAGGAAGACAGAGTATGTGTTGCAAAGTGGATGGCAGCCAGGAGACGGATCTGGAGCTGGAAGGAAGTGTCATCAGGAAGGTTAGACACTTTAGATACTTAGGTTCAACAGTGAAAGAAGATGAAGAGGCTGAGAAGGAAGTGGAATGCAGGATACAAGCTGGATGAAGGAACTGGAGAGAGAGAGAGAGAGAGAGAGAGAGAGATGGTTGGAGTGCTATGCGATGAGAGAGCACTGATCAATGTAAAGGGCAAAATCTACAGAACAGTAGTGAGATCAGCTATGATGTATGCTATGGAAACTGTGGCCCTGAGGAAAAATAACATCAGCAGGATGGAGGTAGCAGAGATGACAATGTTTAGATGGATGTGCAGTGTGACCAGAAAGGATCATCTGAGAAATGACTATGTAAGGGATATGGTGAAAGTTATGAACTTAGGAGCGAAGATACAGGAGGCAAGGTTGAGATGGTTTGGTCATGTGATGAGGAGGGAAGATGAGTATGTGGGAAGATAGGTCAATGCATATGGATGCGCAGGGGAGGAAGAAGCGTGGGTGGCCAAAGAAGATATGAAGGGAGCTGGCGGAGGATGACTTTAAGATGAAGAACTTGGCTGAAGACAGGAGGATGTGGAGGAGACTCACTGAGAACAGTGACCCTAATTAAGTGGGACAAGCTGCAGAAGAAGAAGAAGAAAACCTGTTCTGTGGGCACATTAGTAAAGAGGGAAATTTTGTCAAAACTGACCATATTTTCATTCCTTTGAAGATAAATGACTTTAATAATCAAAACAAAATGTTCAGAATTCTTGATGAAGGAGATGGTTGAACCTTTTAAAACTTTGGCCAAAAGCTTACGTATATATTTTAGGGACACCATATAGTAGAGGAATGAGAGGATAAAGTTAAAGTAGAGGTAATCTTAAATCTGAAGAAGATTGTTAGTACAGTTCTAGAATTCACGAGTTGGATCTCTTTCAAGAATCGAATAAGTCTCTGTCTTCAGTAATTGTGGCATTTTGTTGTATTCTTCAGTATCTAAGATTACAGCTGCATTTTCTTTATCTACCAGGAAAATTATATCATTATTCTTCTGTTGATTTTTTAAGGCTTCATGTTCTGCTATAGTAATGTTATCTGTGGAAGGTTTTTGCATGATTAATTGCTTGATGGATTCCACTTCCATTCAAAGTGTTAGATCTTGAATGGGGACTCTTTCAACAAAAAGTCATTTAACAAGAAACACAATTCTGAGCTAGAAATGTTTGCACTATTAGTTAAGTAAGAAAAATATGAAAGAAAACTTGTTACAATTACCTTAGAAAGAAGTAAAGTTGAGGAGAAAATTGTATGTCTAAATAGAATTATATTGTTAAAATTATTGATGTCTAAATTATACTGTGTAAGAATGTAAATCTAAGTGCAAACAAAGGTTCGAAGGTTGCTAGCTAGTTGCCTACGATGACGTAATGGCGCAACGGAAGCGTTCGTGGAAGGAGAGCTGAACTCGCGTTCGGCGAAATGAGCGCTCTTCAAGGAGCAGAAGTGTGATGCAATTGCGTAGCGGTGAATAGGAGAGATCCTCCATTACGTGAGAGATCCTCCATTATGAAAAGAGGGCGCTAAAAAGAAGAATAAAAAGCGAGTTCACTCGGGTTTGAACCCCCCCCCCCCCCCCGTTTTTTCTGTTCCTGTTTTCTCGTGTGGACAAGCAGAGTGCTGACCGATCGACTGCGCTGGAAGTAATCTCCTTCCCGGTTGCTAGCTGAATGAGTCGGGCATGCTATATGTGAGCTGACGGCAGACACCAACTAGTGCCATCGGTAAAAGTTTACCGATGCGAAACAGCGGAATAGGTTCCTCAAAAAGAATGGCCAAGATGACAATATCAATCCAGTAGATGAGCGTTTATATGGCAAAGTGCGAGGAATGGCGATTTCTGTCGATCAGCGTAACCTCCACGTGGACGCAACTCGATAAAGCAGAAAACATCTGACTACAGAGGACAGATGAAAAGAAACGCGATATCCTCTCAGGACACTGGTAATGTACAGTAAATTTCTTATTCTTGTAACAATTAGTATTGGGACAAAGAGAAGAATTTCTTCTAATTGAGAAGAAAGAGAACTTTTAAGTGACTTTTGTGCTCAGTAACATGTTAATCATATTGGACTAGTAGTCCAATATGATTTACATGTAGTCTGAAAGCCTGAGCGTATGCAACACTTAGTTGAATGTGAATTGACCTTTGTTAGCAAGTTTTACTTAGAACTCTGAATTACTGTTTCATGATAAATATGTGCTTACTTAATCTAGAGATGTAAAATTAGAGTGTATTGATAATTAATGTGTTCCTTATAGCTCAGCTAATGTTAGAATTCTGATATGACATACCTTGATATGTAAAAGTTTATTGTATGAAATTTTGATAATTAATAAACATGTTTTTTCTATGTAAGTCTGAGTTTGTCTGAGCATGAGATTGAAATTACCACTCGCTAAAGTTCTAACCTGTGAATAAGGGGAAATTAAAGAAAGTTTAGGCCATGACTGCAATGTTGAAGTTTCTATAGGCACTTAATACTTTAATAAGATTAGGTAATACTTAAACTCTGGGAAGGCTTCTTTGTACAAGAACTCTTCTGTACTAGGACTCTGGCTGCGCAGCTAAAATAAATAAATTTTGTCAGAGTTCCGAATAGAGAAGCAGCCCCAGAGAGAGATACGCTAGAGATTTCAGGCTTAGTTGGTACGACAAGGATTTAAGATAGAAAATTAACAAGAAAGTGACGCCACACAAAGACAAAGAAGAAGAAGATATAACAAAAGTAAATCAGCTTGTTGAGAAGGAAGGACTGAAGTTGATTTTTCTGTTTTTGCAAGTAAGAGTTCTTTAGGAATTGATCACAGATATAAAGTAAATTCTTTACATAGAATATCTTTCTGTAAGGATATCAGTATTTATCTGTGACTGGCTGATTGGCAGTTATTAGAAAATTATATGTTGAGGATGGTACTGGATTTGTTAATTAAGGATCTTATCAAGAGGAAACTGAAATTTAGATATGGACAATTTTTGTTGTTCTTTTAATGTCTTAAATTTTCCAATTAATTTACCTTTGTTTTTCTGGACATTGGATATTTGCGAGTTGAGCATATCTTTAATATGCTCTAAAGTATTAGTTTCTGATGTTTGTTCTGTAGCAGAAGATAAAGCTTTAAGGGGGGGGGTACAAACTTGCCAAGCTATTCATAGTATCTTAAATTCATTCATTTAGAAGATTTTTTTTTTTTCTCCATAATATATTCTTTTAGCTCATTCTGTTTTACTATTTTTTTTTTAACGTAATGTATTTGGGAAAATAAGGTCATTGAACTTCGCAGGCATCTGATGAAGTCTTCTAGGAAGATGAAACTACTCTGGCATTCAAGATAATAATTTTTTTTTTCTTCCTGTACTGTTATTCCTTGGTTTCAGCCATCTAAGTTTCTTCTGTATGTGTGTGTGTCCCTTGCTTTTCTCTGTTATCCCTTGGTTTTAGCCATTAAGTTTCTATATGTGTGTGTATATATATATTCTAGGAAGATGAAACTAGTCAGACATTCAAGATAATAAATAGTCCCCCCCCCGCCCCGTATTGTTATCCCTTGGTTTTAGCCGTTTAAGTTTTTCCTGTGTGTGTGTGTGTGTGTGTGTTTACAAGAGTGGTCTGAAAAGTTCTCAGCCTAACAATGAAAAAACGAAGTTATAATTTCAAAATAATTTTTATTTTTCAACATAATCTCTCTTAAGATTAATACGTTTATTCCAGCGATGCTCCAGCACCATTATCCAGTCCCTGTAGTGGTTCTCAGGAAGATCTGCAAAATACCCCTCTACAGCTGCAATCACCTCTTGATTCAAAGAAAAATGCTCACCAGCGACAAAGAGTTTTAGTTTTGGGAAGAGTTAGAAGTCAGAAGGAGCCAAATCTGGGGAATAGGATGGATGTTCCAACAATTCAACAATAGTGCCTAATTTTCCCATTTCCAAAACACCTTTGTGGGCAGGTTTCTCACAACTTTTTTTCATCTCGTCTGGTTAAATGACCGGAATAATATTCCCAGGTTATTGTTTTACCCTTTTCAAGATAATTAATAAACAAAATGCCTTTAGCATCCCAAAATACTGATGCCATGACCTTTCCTGCTGATGGAACTGACTTTGTCTTCTTTGGTGCTGAACAACTGGCTTCTGTCCACTGTTTTGACGTCTCTTTGGATTCTGGTGTATAATGGTGAATCCAAGTCTCATCCACAGTAATAAATTGATGTTCAAAATCAGTTTTATTCTTGTTAAAACTCTCCAAGCACTGTTCAGAGATTTTCATGAGAGTGCGTTTTTGATCTGATGTGAGCAAGCACGGCACCCATCTTGCGCAAAGTTTTTTCATTTGCAATTCTTCATGCAAAATATATCCTACACGTTCTTTTGAAATGTCTATAGTCTCAGCAATTTCATGCACTTTGACTCGCCGGTCATCCAATACCATATCGTGCACTTGATCAATGATTTCTGGTGGTGTTACACTTTTTGGGTGGATCATCTTCAAGGTTAGTACGGCCACATTTAATCTAGGCAGCCCATTTCTTAATTGTCGAAAATGAAGGAGAAGAGTACCCATAAACTTTTATGAACTTCGAATGAATTTCTTTTGCCGTTAATCCTTCTTTTACAAAGAATTTTATAGCCACATGATACTCAATTTTATCCATTTCAAGGGATACAGACAACACTTTTGCTTCAGAAAGCTGTACAAAACAAACTACTTGATAGAATGACTTGCAATTTCAAGTGTGGTTATGACAGATATACTGACTTGGAAAAAAAAAAAATCTTGCCGATAGTGTTGCCATCTATGGTCGAGGCTGAGAACTTTTCAGACTGCCCTTGTATGTACAGATGGTCTTTTCTAATTCTTGGACAAGTTTGATTTCCTTTCCATTAATACTTCTTATATTGATGGCTCCTATCTTCAGTTCTTATGACTCTGGGTTTATTTTTCTTCTTCTGGATGTTGAGCTTGGAGCTTGTTCCAGTAGCTGACTTTTCACTGTTTGCCTGGTTTCCTAACAAACGAGGGGGCCTTGTTTAACCAGGTGATGCCCCAGTCAACATGAAATCTCATCATGTCGTACCATCATATACATTTGTGGATTAAGACAACAGAGAGTACAATTTGGTCAGCTAAGTCCCAATTTGCCAGCCCATCCTCATTCATTCATTCAGTACCTAGTAGATATCTACCAACAGGGTGCACCGTATGAAGGTGAGGATTGAACATTAGGTCAAAAACCCAGTCGGTTCTCTGAATTCCTGAAAGGCAATGCAGAGGTCTTCTCCCAGTTATTTGGCTTTGGTACTTAAGCAACTCCACAAACATTTACCCTAAACTGAAAAGAGCAAGTTTGAACCCCCATCTAGGATGAGAGGAACCTTTATAAGGCTTTTCAATGAAGATAAGTTAATTAGGCTTGTACGGAGATGGCAAGATTTTTTTAACTCAGAAACTCACCCATGCAAAAGAAATAAACCAGGCAGAGAACCAAGAAAAAAATTATGAAATATAATCTACTTGCAACACAGGCTTAATTTGCAACAGACTTTCTCTCATATAACACTCATGTGACACTCTCATATAATCTCACAAGCTTATTTGTTTCGGCATAACAACTAATATAACATAACAAAGATGGTTTCAGGACTGTTCAATGATAGTTATGAGGATTGGCTGAGGGAATGTGGACTGCAGAGTTTGGTGGATAGAAGAAGGAGGGGTGATATCATTGAGACTTTTAAACTTTTGAGAGGTGGTTACAGGATTGACACTGGGGAGTTCTTTCACTTGGTTGAACAGCGGGAAGGAGTGATGACAAGAGGCCATCCCTGGAAGTTATGAAAGGACTTGTGAGCAAGAGGGTGAGGAGTGGTTTCTTTGCATGGAGGGTGGTTGAACCATGGAATGCATTGCCTGATGGAGTGGTGAGAGCAAAAACGGTCAATGAGTTTTAAGGAGTGGTACGATAGACTTTGTCTTTCTTAGGAAGGACCTCCCATGATGAGTCTTTTGACTCCATGGAGGCCTGAATAATAATAAGCTATGGTAAAGTAACAAAATTTAACTTACATAAAGAAGCACTACTAAAATGTTATGGTTGACTTGCAAAAAAAATGTGAGCTGAATCAAGCAGCAATGTGCTACTTTGTTTTTATACATGAATATTCATAATGTCATTTATAACCAAACTATATCATAGTTTGATTAGGAAAAGGTAAACCTAACTTTTGAAATGCCTATAGTCTCAGCAATTTCATGCACTTTGACTTGCTGGTCATCCAATACCATATCGTGCACTTGAGCAATGATTTCTGGTGTTGTTACATTTTTTGGACATCCTTCACATGGATCATCTTCAAAGCTGGTACGGCTACATTTAAACTCGGCAGCCCATTTCTTAATTGTCGAAAACAAAGGAGAAGAGTTCCCATATACTTTTATGAACTTTGAATAAATTTCTTTTGCCGTTAAACCTTCTTTTACATAGAATTTTATAACTGCACAATACTCAATTTTATCCAATTCAAGGGATACAGACAATACTTTTGCTTTAGACAGCTGTATAAAACAAACTACTTGATAGAATGGCTTGCAATTTCACAAGGATGCTTATGACAGATGTACCAACTTAGAAAAAAAAATTCTTGCTGATAGTGTTGCCATCTATGGTCGAGGCCGAGAACGTTTCAGACCAAAAATGGGACATTCTCGGACTGTGTAAAGTTAGACGTAATGGCAAAGAAATTCTTCAATTAAAAAATGAAGACATACTATATTATAAAGGCCAAGAGAAGGAAATAATCAGTGGAGTTGGATTCATGATCAACATAAAATTGAAGAACAGCATAATAGAATTTGACAGTATATCTGATCAAATAGCAAATATTGTTGTTCAGATCTCAAAAAGATACACTCTTAAGATCAACTAAGTCAATGCACAAAATAAGTCAACAATAAGTCTATGCACCAACAATACGTCATACTGATGAAGAAATTGAAGCATTCTATGATGCTGTATTACGACTTTCTACAATAAAGAAAAACATCATTTCAGAATTTTAATAGGAGACTTCAATGCTAGAATTGGTATACAACAATTAGATGAAAGCTCAATGGAAAATTTTGGATATGGCATGAGAAACGATAGAGGAACAAGGTTAATAGAATTTACAGAAAAAGAAAACCTTTACAACATGAATTTCTTTTTCAACATAAAAACACATAGGAAGTGGACATGGAAAAACTAGTGAAATTGACTTTATCCTCAGCAATAAGAAAAACATCTTTCAAGACTGCTCTGTTATAATCACCTTCAACATTGGAAGTGACCATCGTTTGGTACGCAGTAAAATCCAAATATACTACCAAAAAGAAAGAAGAAAGATGTTTCAAATATCAAAGATCTACACAAACATTATTACCCAAAATACCACAGAACAGAAACAAGACAAAATATCTGAAGAAACAAAACAGCTTATAAAAAAATGAAACAGTCAGATAATCTACAGAATAAAATTGAATACAATAAATTGTGAAAAATGATCAGAAAACGTATCACAGAAGAAACAAGAAAATTCAATTGTAAATTCATACAACAACAATTGAAAAACAACTGTAGTCTCAAAAATGCCAAACAGCAGTCAAACTACAAGATGGGACCATAATCAGAGATAGATATGCTATAGCCAAAAGAATTGAAGACTTTTACACAGTATTATATCAGGACAATGAATTAAATGAAGACAACTACGAAATAGCTGATGTACCACAGATTCTACCAGAAGTTATGTGGAGCATCCAAAGCTTGCAAAATGGAAAAGGTGCAGGTGAGGATGGAGTAATAGCTGAACTTCTAAAAATAGGTGAAGAAATAATCTACAAACTCTTAGCAAAACTATTTACTTTATGCCTGAAGAAAAATGATGTACCAAGAACATGGGAAAAAACTACCCTAATTCTGGTATGTAAAAAAGGTTAGGTAGAAGACTTGACGAACCTACCGACCCATCAGTCTACTATCAGTGGTTTACATAGTGTTTACAAAGTCTTAGCTCATAGACTTTGTACGACTCTAGACATAGCACAACTAAAAGAACAGGCAAGTTTTCGAAGGGGGCTTTAGTACAATGGACCATATTCAAGGTGGACAGCAGATTATCGAAGAGTGTAATGAATATCAATTACCACTATGTCTTGGTTTTATTGACTGTGAGAAAGTCTTTGATTCACTAAGCACTTGTGCAATACTGAAAGTATTACGGAACCAACAAGTGGGAGGAAACATACATCAGGACCATCAATCAGCATACACCAATGCCACAGCAGCAATTCATTTCAATGGAAACATCTCTACTGTGGAAATACAGAGATATATAAGACAGAGTGACACAATATCTCCGAAATTATTCACAGCATGCCTAGAAGAAATATTCAGACTTCTTGATTGGGAAGGGAAAGGTCTGAAGATAAATGGAAGATATTTAAGCCATTTACGCTTTGCAGATGACATAGTTATCTTTACTTCAACTACACATGAATTCCAAATTGCTAGCGAAACAGCTGACCTAAAGATAAACCTAAAGAGGATCCAAGTTATGCTCAATAGCTATGTCCAACCAGAAATAATAAGCATCAATAATGAGGAAATTAAACAAGTAGATCATTACATATACTTAGGACAACATATATCAATGGAGCAAAATATCATGGACGAAATTAAAAGACACACGATGATGCTTGGGTGGAAAGCATTTGAAAAATTGCATTCAATATTTTGAGCCAACTACATTATGCCTGAAGAGAAAAGTTTTTAACTAAAGTATTCTTCCTATATTAACACATGGCTGTGAAACATGGACGCTAAATGCAAAGGAAATTAAGAACAACACAATTTCGTATGGAAAGAAGTGTGCTTGGTATCACAAGACGGGATCACAAAAGGAATACGCGGATAAGAAATCAAAGTCTCTCTGACGTCATAGGAAGAGTAAAACATCTGAAGTGGCAGTGGGCTGGAATATTGCTGGAAGACAAGATCAACGATGGACAAAAGAAATACTGGATTGGATTCCACGAGAGGAAAAACAACCATGACGTCAACCTAAATCACAGTGGATTGATGATATCATCAGATTTGCAGGAGTGACTTGGGAAAGGAGAGCCATGGACAGACAGTTTTGGAGTGATTTTGGAAAGGCCTTCATCCAACAGTGGATCGACGGTGGCTGAGAATAATGATGATATATATGCCAAGTGTGTGGGTTGTGAGGGTATACCTTATAGTCTACTTCTTTGGCTGCTGGTTGGATTGATATATCCTGATTAAGTGTGGACTTGTGATATGGATGGGAGACTGACTGATTGGTAGTTATTGAAAAATGATATGTTGATGAGCTGAGTGTGAGAGATATGGGGATGGTAACTGGTAGTGTGCCACAGCATTCTGTACTTGAACTATTCTTTGGGTATCTTAAGAGATGAGGATCTAGTTTGAAAAGATTCAGAAGCAGTTAATGAGAGGAAAACTGGTTAATGGAATTGTGCATATAAGTACAAGTTGAGGGAATGTAGTCTTCAAAGTAAGTGAGGTAAATATGCCTCCCCTGTGTTTGTTTATTAAAGAAGGGAGATATGATAGACACATACAAGCTAGTAAATGGATTCTTACAGTTAGACGCTAGTCAGATTTTTCATGTTATGTCTGTTGGAAGTAGAACTCAGGCGGAGGGCATCCTTGGTTGCTGGCTAAGGTTAGAGTTACAAAGCTTGTGGCAATCTAGATTCTCATGGCATGTGATGTGTGTGTGTGTGTGTGTGTGTGTGTGTGTGTGTGTGTGTGTGTGTGTGTGTGTGTGTGTGTGTGTGTGTGTGTGTGTGTGTTTACATAAGTTTTGACCATTGTGAATGAATATGCTCAGGGGAAGATATGACACTTATTTAAATATGAGCATGTAAATGGATCCTCCCTCAGTGATTGTTTGTACTCCCTGAAAGAGCATCGTAATAAAAATAATAACAGTAATCATCAGCTTGTCTATTACTGATGCTGCTACTACTGCTGTTTAATCTACTGATGCTATCTCTGTCTACTGATATTTTAAATGCTGTCATGATTTAAATTATTTAGTTAGCTGATTTGTTAATATTGTGTTTGTTCTCATTCTCCCTAAATTACAATTGATGCTGCTTTTCATTTATTGATTTTTATTCTTGTAGCAGGATCCAGTGAAGGTGAAGCAGAAGCAGGATGGATAGAAGGTGCTGCCATTTTAGTATCTGTAATGATTGTTGTCTTAGTCACAGCATTTAATGACTATACTAAGGAGCAACAATTTCGTGGCCTTCAGAGTCGCATTGAGCATGAGCACAAATTTTCTGCAATTAGAGGAGGAGAGGTGAATCAGATTCCTGTCAGTGATTTAGTAGTAGGTGATATCTGTCAAGTAAAATATGGTAAGATGATCTAATTTGTAATTAACATTATAGTATCTTTTCTGGGATATCATTATTTCATATTACCATGTAATATAAAATGCATTGAATAGTAAAAATGTAAACTTCTAAGTACTTAGTTTAAAGAAAATTTATCCTGGCATTATTTTGAATTAGTTTTGTTGGCAGAGTATTACATTTCTGCTTGCTGCACCAAATTTTCCAAAGCCCCAACTATGCTTGAGTTTAAGAACAAAATGTTACCCCCCCCCCAGGGTTTTTTTTTTTTTAAATACAATTCAACAGTGAAATATTTAATATTTATTTCATGGACAAGCTTTATCTGACTAAGCCAAGAGAAAAATATAAGCAACATGTTACTTCACTGAATGCCGTATGGTCACTCCCACACCTCATAGGATTTTGGGAGTGATCCTTTCTGCTTGAAGAAGAGATAAGGTCACAGATGCCCTTTCTACACAGAGTTAGTAAGACACTCACAAACATCCATGCCTATGGTGGGGTTTGTTCCACCAGCACCATGTGTATCTTATATTCAGTGCATGGAAACAGCATATTTATAGTCATTTTTTTATTATCCTTATCTTGCCCATAATATTTTTATATTGGAGAAGTTTCACTTATCACTGTGATCGTGGGATTTCAAAGTCAGTGAACTATCCATTATGAAAAGAATAGAGTTAGTTTTGCTCTCGCAGAAATAAAAGAATATCGAAATTACAATTAATAATTTAGTAATACAGGCATGAAAACAGCAGTTATCTGTTTCTTATCTTTTTTTTTTTTTTGTGAGCATTTGTTAGTCCTTTTACATATGTACACAAATAACTGCAGTGCTCTAGTTGAATAAAAAATGATGAAATTTGCAATTTTGGATCTTTACCCTTGGAATTTCATAACAATTAGTTCTAACCTCCATAGTTTAATAGGTTTGATATCTTTTGGTATGAAAGAGGTTCGAATTTCATCTGGGATATGGAGAACTATTATCAAGGCTTTTCAACTCCAGATTTGTTAGTTTTACCTGTCTAATATAGAGATGCCCCCCCTCTCTTCCCCCCTCCCTTGGAACTTGGATTTTTCTTTATGCAAAACAGGCAAACTAGTGTATGGAGAAGGAGAAGACTAGAGATGGTCTTTGATAGAAAGGAAGCTAGTTTTTCAACTGGAGAATGTAAAAGTTAAGCTTATGTAGGATATGAGCAATTCCTTTAGAAACCCTTTTGACATCATCAGCAGAGGGTTGTTTGGTGAGGTAGTTAACACGTTCGCTGCCAACTACGAGTATACTCGTAGTTGGTAAACCAGCTACACAAGCCAGCTACGAGTACACTCATATGATGCTTACTGCCGGCAACGAGATTACTGTACTGACCTTGAAGAAGTGAAAATGCTTGGCTTGTGGAGCTAGCATCAAAACTGTGTATTCTCATAGATAGTATATGCTCTGCACAAGCCAACTACGAGTATATTCGTATGACGCTTACCGCCGGCAACGAGATTACCGTATTAACCTTGAAGAAGTGAAATTGCTTGGCGTACGGGAACAGACTCTGCCGAAGTAGCGTGGCAGCGAACGTGTTAATTTCAGAAATAAAATCCTTTGGATTTTATTTCTGAAATTAGATATTTCTTTGACTAAAACCTTCTTCAAAAACATTTGAAAAATATTTCAAATTAAAGTATTTTTGATATACAAGGGGGGCCAAGAAGTTCCAATAATCATCATGAAGAAATTGAGGAAGAACCATAGAATTTACATATTATTTTACTTATTCCCCACAAAGTGTTATACACTTATTACAACACTGCTGCATGATTGCAATTCTTCAAGAAAAAAAGTCTCATTAGAAAATATCTTTTTTTGTTCTAGGTGTTGATCAGAACTTCCCCATCTCCCTCGTAAGATGGATCTGTTCCTGTCACTGAAGATGTCATAATTCTGTTTTGATTTTTCTGTTCATGGAAAGTTTCACTTTTACTGGAAGATATATCCATAAGCACTGCCATCATCCATCTAGCCAGAAATTTGGGCATTAAAATTAAAAGTGTGCCCATTGATCCCATGTCATATGATTCAGTGAAGATGTGTTTGGTTGACTAGTAAAAATCAGAAGTTTATGTACATAATAATAATAATTATTATTATTATTATTATGTGACACCTCCAGGGAGTCCAAAGACTCATCAAGGGAGAGTGTGCCAACAGCATCGAATGATTGCAACTACTAACCATGCTCAAACTTGCTTAACTTTTTTGCGAGCCATTAGTAGCAGAGGCTCTACCAATCAACCTACCTTTGCTGACTGAGCAGTGGCGGCTGGTGAAAATTTTAAGTGCGGTGCTGCATACAAAATAAAAAAAAAATAAAAAAATCTTTTTTTCCTAATCAGTACCCAATTCATTAATAAATAAATTTACATATTAAAAATTGCTTTATTAAAAATATTTTACTCTCACCCCAAACATACACCAATAATAAAAGTTTCGTATCTCACAGAAATAATGCACTAAAGCATACAATTTATCTGTAGTGACACTGCTCAATGACCAGTGTCGGATTCACTTGTTACGTGCAGTGACAAGTGCAAACGAATATCGGCGAGTCTAGCTGTAATTGGTTGAATGCAATTATTCCAACACTGCATTAGATTGCAGCGCATTTGTTTCGTGTAATGATAATTGAAAGAATATAATTATTTTCATATTTTCAACAGTGACTCATCATGATTCAGCCTTTTTTCTATAATAAATAAATAATTATATGTTATTTTAACAGAATAAAATAAGATTTACCAAAAATATTTCACCCTCACTACGTACATGCACTAATAATAAAAGTTTCGTATCTCGCAGAAATAATGCGTTCAAGCATACAATTAGCGACATGCTCAGAGCAGTGTCGGATTCACTTGTTACGTGCAGTGAGTAGTGCAAACGAATATCGACGAGTCTAGCTGCAATTGGCCGAACATGATAATTCTAACACTGCGTTAGATCGCAGTGCATTTGTTTCGTAATCTAAAGCATTAATCGAACAATTCCAATTATTAACTATTCAATCAATGTCGAAACATAAGCTGTAACCTTTAACATGTTGTATTGCATTTATATAATATTGTAAGCATTGCTATTATTTATGAACACAAACAAAATTTTTTTTATTTTATTTTATTTTTTTCTTTAGGGGGTGCTGCAGTGTGGCAGTGCTTATGCACAAGCTGCCACTGTGACTGAGTGATGTATTTTATGCCGTGAATAGTTTGTCTTTTTTTACCTTACTTATTTCACCTGTTGGGGTATAATGGTCATTCCAAATGTTACATTGTCATTGATTTTGCTATTATAGAATGTGATCATTAAGAGGATAAGATTGCCCACATTGTGATTTTATCTTTAGAGAGCTTTCGACTTACAAAATAACCAACTGATCATGACACAATATCCTAAAATCGATTCACAGAGGTTATGAGCTTATTTCAACTTAACGACTTTCTGCTTATTTCATTGGTGGAATATGCAGAAAGTTGGAAAGCTGAGTAAGAATTACTGCATTTTTTTTTCTTTATTTTTCCGAATTATATAATTTTGTTATATTATTCATTCTAAAAACTTAATGTAAACGTTTTTTTTGATTATTTTTTTTTATTTGCTATCACATCATACATTTCAGTGGCCATGTCCATCTGCTTGCCATCATTTTGGAATCATTCTGAATTAAGAAAGCTGACTAATTTATTTAGTGCTTGTGTTGTTCTAATAATAAAATTATATTGACACAGAAAAATTTTTTTTTTTTTAATGAAAGAGTTATTTAAGGCTTACTATAAGTATTAAAACTGAAAACATGATGACCATTAATAAATAAATAGTAAGTTTTTTCTTGTCTCACAGACTGATAAACACACTTATATATGTTTTTTTTTTTTGGTGTCCTATCTAGATTGGTTGCAACTCCAGTCCATTAGTACAGTGCACAGGCTAAGTTTATATTTTTTTTAAATTTTAGATTTTTTTTACATAATTCTGAAATCTTGCTGTAGATATCAAACAGAATTTTTAAAAGCCACTTCAGTCGTTCATTAAGCATAGTGGTTGTATCATGCTGACTGATCAAATCCATCTCCGAATTAAAAGTTAACAAACTGCTTCAACATCAGTAGTCATTATAAAAATTAGCTATAACATTAACAAAAACTTATATTAATCAGGTCTGAGATTGAACATGCCGCTGTGATGAATCAGACAACTATAGTAGTCCACCCAGTACAACCTTTTTCAAGCCCTGGCTATATATATATGTCATGGGTGTATATTCAAGGTATGCTAGGTGTGCAGTGCACATCCATGGAATAGCAATTTCACCGATATTATATTTTTGTATTTATTCCTGTTAAAAACTCCCCTAATGTTTGCTTGTTTGTGCGATTTCTAAAATTAAACACCATATACTAATGCTTCGTGAAGAGGATACATTTTGTCACGTGAATATTGCATCATATCCGTGTTAATAGCCTGGGTGTGCAGTCACAAATATGGACACCTTTGAGCCTTTTGAACAGATTTACAGATGGTGCAGCTGGTCATATTCTTAGCATTCTAGTAGTGGTAAACCATCCGGAAAATGAGGCAGAGTGTGCACTGAGACAATAGCACCCAGAAATCAGTGGCTATGAATAGGTATTGTGTCAACCAATCTAATTTGAATGTTATTTGTCATGAGTTGCTGTGTTTGTTTTCTGAGTTTCATCTGTTTTGCCTGCATGAAGTGTGAACTGACATGTTTATGGCATAAATTATAAATATATTTTTAAACCTTGTCTATATCAATAGACAAGTTTTTAATATATATTTATAATTTTCTATAAGTAATTTATAACTTATTTAAGTTAAGGGATATTACATCCCATATTGTTTCTTAGCCGAATAAGAAACTCAGAGTTTCATGCTGAATATAGAAACTATATAAAGTTCGGCGATTCCAAGCGTAAGCAAATACCCGGATAGTGCACCTGACCCATTTGGTAGTGCAAACTGAGGCAACTCATAGTAAGGGTGGAGCAAGTTCCGATCACTATTCTTGGTATTTACCCATAATGTGAACTTAGCCTTTGGCTCTTCATATAATTAGTAATTTATAACTTTTTTTGCCGATATTTACAATGGGAAACAATGTTGACGATGCACTCAATCTCCTGTTTTCTGCCAGAGCTTCACGAAATGTGTGATTATAGTCGGATGAGTTTGGAACTTGTGTATAAATAAGTAAAACGAGTTATTTCAGCCTTTCTTTGATTCAATCCAAAAAAAAAAAAAAAAAAACCAATTTCTCAAATGATTACTTTTTCTGATTTCTGTACGTATCATATGGCTGTATTTAAAAATGGTATCAAAATTCAAATTATTTGTGTCTCACTGTAATCTCACTACAAAGTGTAAACCCTTTGTGCTTCTCACATAAACAGTGCATGTCAAGCACAGCTATTGTTCATTTGACCATTGTTTATTATTCAAAGTTATCCTACACTTAATTACATTGGACCAATTAAGATGAGTGCTGATGCACTATGCACTCTTAAAACTTTAATACATCAATAAAAATGTAACCATACAAAATGATGTTAATTTTGTAGTGTGGGTTGTATAAGCCACAAGACAGCATGCCCAACCTAAATGGGCATGCGATGGCATTGATATATGTATTTATTTATTATTGATGATGATTAGTTTCCTTTTCATCCATACCGATGGTAGGGGCAATTATGCTACCATACTAGGGGAGTGACTATGAGCAAGGTGGTTTCCCGTTGCCGTACTATATCCTATGGCTGTATCCTGTGTGTTCACGGGTCCGGTTTGCCTGTTTGTTGGATGAAAAACCCCAGGATAAACTGAGAAAAAAAAACTCTACTGTCCATGCCCAAGACCGGCTAATTTAGCTATGGCTGAGGAAGATCCTTCAGCTCCTTACGTCTCCGACGGGAATCGAACCTAGGACACTCCTTCCCCAGGAATATGGTTGTGAAGCATACAGCCACTGGGCTAGCCGTGCAGACTTATTTATTATAGTAGCATCCAAATAATCCATATATTCTTCTTTCTTCTTTTCAGCCATTTTCTGTCCCCTGCTGGACAAAAGCCTCCTCCAGTTCTTTTCACCTTTCTCTGTTCTTGGCAATGGCTGACCAATTTTTCCCAACAAAATTTGACAGTTCATCACTCCACCTTCTTTTAGGACATCCTCGGCCTCATTTCCCTTCTTTTGGAATCAAGTTCGTTAGTATGTGGTGGCCCATCGCTCACTTCTCTTCTGGATAGATGTCCGGCCCATTTCCATTTTAGTCGCTTATGGTGAAGAATGATGTTAGTGATATGAGTATGGCTTCTTATCCAGGTGTTTCGCTTCTTATCTTTTAATGTGATGCCTAGCATCAACCTCTCCATTTTTCTTTGAGTTGTTAGTTTATTTGCTAGTACTTTTGTTAGCAACCAAGTTTCACAACTGTATGTGATGACTGGAACTATACACTGGCTAAATGTCTTCCTTTTTAAACAGAGTGGGACATCATTGTTTTGAAAAATGCTTTTCAGTTTTCTGAATGGCCCCCAGGCAGGTTGAACTCGCCTATTTATTTCCTTTTGGAGTCCACAGTTTAGATCAATAAGATGGCCTAAGTATGTATATGAAGAGTCTCTTTCAAGAAATTGTTTTCTATTATTATGTTTTTTGGCGTTACAAAATGATTAAACATGATTTTAGTTTTTTTCTCTGTTTATTTTTAGATTGACTTTTCTACTTTCATGATATAGGTCTTCTATCATTATATTAAGGTCTTCTAGAGTGTTTTCAAAAATTATGATATCATCTGCATATCTTAGGTATGTTAAGTTTCTGTTATTAATTTTTATACCAAGGTTTGTCCAGTTTATATTATTAAATATTTCTTGAAGGACTGCTGTAGAGATTTTGGGTGATAGAGAGTCTCCTTGTCTGACACCTTTTTCAATTGGTATTTTATTGCTACTTCTGTGAAGTTAGATTGTTGCTGTTGCAGTGTGGTAGAAATATACCATGGAAATATGCAAATAGAACCTGGAAGAGTTCAATATATTCACCAGGAACTTCCAGATTCTGGAGCGCTTTGATTATTGCATTAGTTTTGATGGAATCAAATGCTTTTTCATGATCAATAAAGGCTAAACAGAGAAGCAATTGGTTTTCTTCTGCTTTTTCTATTATTTGTTTTATTGCATGAATATGATCAATTGTGTTAAAATCTTTATGGAATCCTGCTTATTCTACTGGTTGATTTGAATCTAGAAGGTTGCTATTACTTTTGTGAGAATTTTGTACAGATTGGAGAGAATACTAATTGGTCTATAGTTCTTTATTTCTTCTTTGTCCCCTTTTTTAAATAACAGTATCAGAGTAGCATTTTTCCAGTTTGCTGGTATCTTCCCCTCTTCTAGGCATAGAAGTTTGTGACATGGTGAATTATATTGTTTCCTCCCCATTTAATTAATTCTATGTGAATTAGGTCTTCACCAGGACATTTTCCATTTTTCATTTGTTTTATTTCATCTGAAGTGAATGGGGGGATGAATTCTATATGCAGTGGAGAAGAGTTATTTATATTTGATTCTATTTGATTTATCTATTGAAGGATCACTATAGAATTCTTTATAAAATTATTCTAGCCTGCTTAGGATTTGTTCTTGGTTCCTTATTATAGTTCCATTCTTATCTTTTATTGCAGTTATTTGACTTTAGCCAACTGATAAATGTTTTCTTAGTATTTTCACATTTTTATTGTTTTCAGTTGTTTCTTTTATTTTTTTTAGTGTTATAAGATGATCTTATTTCATTTCTCATCTTTTTCTTTATTGTATTGCATGGTTCTGCATATTCTGTTTTAGAAATTAAGTTTTTGTCTTGTTTCATATTTCGTCTCTTTTTTAGTAGTTGTAAAGTTTCCTCTGAAAGTTTATGGCCTTTTTTGTTGTTTATTGCTTTTGAATTCGTTGGCTGCTGTGATAATTACTTCCGTTAGGTTTCTGCTTATTTTATTTATGTCTTCTTCAAATATATTTATTAAGTTTAGTTTTTGATTGAGTTTTTCTTCATAATCCTTATTCTTGTTTTCATTAGGTTTTAAGTCAAAACTTCTTGATTTTTTGTTGTTTAGCCATTTTATTCTTTCCAATTTGGGGTTTATTTTAATTTTGACTCTACCAATCAGTGGTCACTTTCTGTTTTTACTTGATTTAGTACTGAGGTATCTTGAACTATTTCTTTATTATTACACAGTATATAATCTATTTCATTTTTTATTTCTCCATTTGGACTTCTCCATGTCCATTTTATTTTGAGGGCTTTCTTAAAAAATATATTCATAATGTAAAGCTTGTTACTGATAGAGAATTCTGTAAGAGCCATTCCTGAGTTGCTGCTTGCACCTTATACGTATGGTCCTATTGTGTCTATTTGGTGAATGGGATGACCTACTTAAAATCGCCCATTACTATAGTAAAGTTTTGATTGCTATTTCTTTTTTTGTCTAGAGTGTGCTGCAGTGAGTCATAAAATGCTTCTCTTCATCGGTGTGGGATGAGATGGGAGCATATATTTGGATGATCCTGATTTTAAGTTTGGAGTTTATTTCAAGTCTGTCCGCGGGGTTAGCCTAGTGCCTTTGTGCTTCGCAACCATATGATTGGGGAAGGAGTGCCCCGGTTCGATTCCCCCTTGAAGACGTGAGGAACTTGAGGATCTTCCTCAGGCATAGCCAAGTTAGCCGGTCTTTGGCGCGGGCAGTAGGGTTTTTCCTGCCAGTTTATCTGGCGTTTTTCATCTCACAAGCAGGCAAACTGGCCCTGTGAACATACGCTTCTACAGCCAAAAATATATTCCCCACAGCGGAAGACTAAGCGACAGGTCAGTTGGGAGTGGTACTAACAAGAAGTCGCATCTAAGTGACACGCGGACCCTGCATAGAAAGCGGGAATAACGCGTAGTGAAAGAAGAAGTTTATTTTAAGTCTGATTTTTATTATTCTTTCATCTGTATAATTAAATTTTTCTTTAAGGTGTGCAATTGTTTTCTTAATTAGAAATCCAACTCCTTATTGTTCTTTAGTTTTCCCATAATAGTATAAGTAGTCTCCATTTTTTAGTTTTATTAAATGTTCTATATAGAGGAAAAGAGGATTGTATTGATTATTGTTATATTTATGAATTCTTTGGGCTATTCTAGTATTGCTTATTATTTGGGAAAGCTTCCCCACTGCATCATACTCTGGTCTCCATAAATGGTTTCGATCAGAGTAATCATATAGTTGGGGAAATTAAGTCATATTCACTGTTTACCTATTCTAGCCATTTGCTTTACGGCCTTTCCTTTTTTTTCTTTGTGGCATTGTAGTGGAGGGGTTGTGGCCTAATCTCCCATGCTGGCCACTTAACGTCTTGGGAGATGCATTTTATAACTTTCTGCTAGCTCTTTGCTCGGTATCAATTTTGCCATGGCTCATTACGATACCATGTTTCCTGGGGAAGGTTCACGTGAAGGCATGATACTAAGACTTACTGGGTATAGCCCTCCGGATTTCACTGAAATATTGGTACTACCATCTATATCAGTTCCATCAGGGTTTTTATCCATGTTGTAGGTTGCCAGCCCACCACTGAAATCCATCCCAGGCTTAACTGACAACACAGCTAATTCCCCCCCCCCCCATATTATGGATATATCCATTATTATAGCCTTGACTATAATATATCCAGATGCTAATAACTGCTTTCATAGATAACCCTAGCCATAATATATCCATTATTATAGCTTTGACTATAATTTATTGAAATGCTAATTACTGCTTTCATAAATAACCCTATGCTGAGAATGAAAGTTGGATAACTCCTTCCTTCTGTCAAAGATTTTTCTGAAAGGATTGCTATTATCCTCGTATGGAAAGTTATCATTACTGTTTTCTTCTATCCTCACCAGAAACCAGTTTATGGTGGCGTATTCAGAATTAATCTCAGATATTGTTGTTACATTGGTCAATCCACTGTAAAAATCCAAAGTAAAGTGTGAAGAAAATATGGACTACATCTGTTTCTAAAAATATAGAGGATCTGGATTGAGTGACCATTGCATAACTTTTGAGCAGTATGTTGATTGGTGCAAAATGGAACAGTCTTTTGAAATTTATGAGATTATTCAGGAATAATTTATGCAAACAACAAATTAGAACAAGATTGATTCCCCGTTCTCTCACATTTGGGAGAAAAGTTCACATTACATTTCCAACATATTTATTTAATTGACTTGATTCATAACTCTTAGTAAGGGAATACCGTGAGTAGACATATAAATACAAAATTAATGATGGAAAATCTCACGTAAAAATTTTTTTTTAATTGTATAATTTTTGCCTGTGTGTCACTGGCATCTTCAGTACATGTTAAGCTCAAATTAAACAATAACTGACAATTCCAAAAAGCACCACCTAAGTAGCTAGTATAAGATAACTAAAAAGGTCAATAAAATTTCCTAACAAAAAAAAAAAACTATATATACAATAAAAAGTTAGGAAAGATTAGTTGATTTGTAAAGTACTATCTTCCATAAAGGGGATAGATGTAAACCATCGGATCTGTTTAAGTTAGGAGAGGAGTAAAGTTCACATATTTCTTTATAAAGCTGTTTTATGAGGAACCGGCTTTTGTGAAGGATTCTTGTCTTTTTCCAATGAACTCTATGTCTGGTTAAGATGGCATGTTCTTCAAGTCCAGACTATTCAGGTTTAAGGTACTGAATATAAGACTGGTATTCTTCTAGTCGAATAGAGGCAGATCTTCCTGTTTGTCTGAAATAAGATAATCCACAAGAGCAAGGAATCTGGTAGACACCTGGATAATTAAGATGCGGAAGCTTGTCCTTAGGAGAAATGGGAAAGTTAATTTAATTATTACGAAATCTGATAAAGGGAAGGCTGTAGTTATTCAAGATAGGAAAGAATATGAGAGAAATATGTCCCTATTACTTCGCGACTATTCAACTTAGCCTCTTACATCGGATCCTACCTGGAGTCAATTGAATAGACTTAATTCTCTTATAATGTATCGACTTGGAATAAAGATCAAAAGAAAAAACTTAGAACTTTCTTCGGTTGTCCACCTAGATTGTATGATTTTCCGAAAGTTCATAAACCAGGCATTCCATTGAGGCCAGTTGTAGATTGTATAGGTTGTCCCACTTACAAAATTTCAAAATTTTTATCAAATTTACTCACTTCCTCAACTAGAAGAACTGATACTTATATAAAAAATACTTTAGATTTCAAAAATAAAATTTCAGATCTTCATTTGGATGTTTCTGATATCATGATCAGTTTAGATGTTGTTTCTTTAGTTACAAATATTTCTTTATCTGAAAGTATTGAATTACTGCAACAGGAATTTCCTTCAGTCATTGTAAAAATATTTCATTTTGTAATACATTCTGGCTATTTTTCCTTTAAAAATAAATTGTATCAACAAATTGAAGGAACAGCAATAGGCAATCCTCTTTCTTTTGCTATCTCCAACTTCTTTATGGAACATTTTGAAAAACATATCTTTGACAATATTTCTCCCAGACCTACTCATTGGTTCAGATATGTCGATGACATTTTTGCTATTTGGAATGGCTCTTCTGATGAACTTCAGTAGTTTCTCACTAAGTTAAATGCACTTCATCCAAGAAACCAGTTTACCCTAGAAATAGAATCAAATAAGCAGTTAGCCTTTTTAGATCTTCTAATTCTCTAATTCTTTGCCAACCAGATGGTAACCTGCACTTCTCAATCTATAGAAAGAAAACTCATACTGGCCATTATATCCATGCTGAATCTTATCACCATCCCAGTCAACAGGCAGGAATTATTAAAACACTGGTTCATCGGGCCAACTCCTTTTGTTCTTCAGACGATCTATTACAGAAAGAACTGCAATATATTACTTCTTCCTTTCTATCTAACGGACAAGAATTCCTTCATCAAAAGAGCTTTGAGTAGTTTTAATGTCTTCCTCTTCAAATACAGAAGAAATAAGACGCATTCCTATCCCTTATATACACGACATTAGTGAATGCATAGCAAAAGTTTTAAAAACCACTGAATATTTTTGTTGCCTTTCGACCGGTCAGAAAAATCTCCACCTTTCTCACTTCTCCTAAGGACAAGCTTCCACATCTTAATTATCCAGGTGTCTACCAGATTCCTTGCTCTTGTGGATTATCTTATTTCAGACAAACAGGAAGATCTGCCTCTATTCGGCTAGAAGAACCCCAATCTTATATTGAATACTTTAAACCTGAATAGTCTGGACTTGCAGAACATACCATCTTCACTAGACACAGAGTTCATTGGAGAAAGACAAGAGTTCTTCACAAAAGTCAGTTTCTCATGGAACGCCTTTTGTCAGTTATTGTTTAATTTGAGCTTAACATGTACTGAAGATGCCTGTGACACACAGGTGAAAATTATACTATTAAAAAATCTTTTTACGTGAGATTTTCCGTCATTAATTTTGTATTGACTTGATTCATTATTATTTGTTTCATTAATTGTTTGCTTAATTCCTTTGTTTTGCTCTGATGATGTGAATGTTGCAGTAGAGAAATATTAGCCATTATATGTTTAATACCTTTCAAATTTTTTAGTAAACTTTGCTTCCATCTGGTTTATTTCATTTAAATAATGAGGCATAATAGGTATGCACACGTTGGTTTAGCAGTTCTGTGGGAAGTTTTCAGTATTGAGACCATATTATAATATAAATGAGGAGTTTAATAGAAATAACCAATTAAAACTTGACAAGTTTTGTACATCATCATCATGGTAGCGATACATAAAAGTTTTGCATAACAAAAGCCTATTAACAATTAATTACACATATTAGATATTTTTGATATTTTCACAACTGTCAAATATAATATGTTTAATATTATTGATAAACCAGAATACAAATGGTAAATTTGTTACTTGTTAGTTGTTGCTGTCACGTACTGTGGTATCACATCTGCTATATCCTAGGTCTGTGGCAGTTAAATTTTTGATAAAAGCAGACCATACTTGATGTAAAATTAAGCCTTGATTTTTATTGCATTGTGTAGGGATCCGAATCATTTGTGAGGCTTCTTTAAATTTTCTCGTAAAACAGTTATGATCAATATATGACATTTTTGTTTGTTGCCAGAATACTTGATGGCCAGTAATGGTTGTGTGGAATTATTGCCTGATTTATGCTCTCTTCTTTTTTCGATGTCTTTTACATGTTTAGATATGCTGACCTTCCTGCTGGCCAACATAATAAATACCACAAGCGCAATGAATCTCATAGCTACCTGGTTTTTTCATGGGGTGATGTGGAAGTTTTAGTGGATGTAGGAATATTGATATTTTTGTAAAGGTAAAAAAGCTGCTTTTATGTTGTATTCACGGAGCAATGCACCCACTTTGTCTGTAACATTCTTGATGTAAGGCAGCGTGATTGCATTCTTGAAATCTTGTTTAAGTAAGGGAGTTGCAGGAGATCTATTAAGATTTTTTTTTTTTTTTTTTTTTTGATTCAAAATCATTAAATGTGAATTTCTGTTTCAGGCAGTGCAGTTCTTCATTCCTTTTAATTGGCGTGCTTGTCTTGTAAGGTTTTAATTATGCCTATCTTTTGCAATGGATGGTGGCATGAAGCAGCATTTAAAAATCTTCCCATTGCAGTAGGTTTTCTGTATACAGAAAAGGATAACCTTTTTTACTCTTCATTTCTTTCGACAAGGATATCAAGGAATGGAATTTTTTGTGCTGCTCTAGTTCAAGAGTAGATTTTATCTTGGGATGCACATTATTCATATAATCTTTGAAAGCAGTTGGTTCATCCACCGTTCCTGACCAAATGATGAAAATATCATTGATATAACCTAACCAAATTTTTAGTTTCTTCTGACAGTTTTTTAATGCATTAGTTTTGAAATTTTCGATAAACAGGTTGACTAAGGCTGGAGAAGGGTGGGGGGAACTCATAGCAAGTCCTTCTTCTTGTTCCCAATATTTGTCTGGAAATATGAAAAAAAGTGTTCTCCATGCAGTGTTCAGTGGGAAAAGATTCACAAGTAGATCCACTCTGTCATTTTGGTACATCGAAGAGACTTACTACATCGAAACTTGCTAAGATGTCTGAAGGTTCTATATTTATATCTTTTACCTTTTAAATAAAATGTAAACTATTTTTTACAAATGATTCTGTTTTCCCTATGTGTGATGATATTAGGTTTGACAGATATTTCGCTAAGTTTGAGGTTGGTGAATCTCTCCCATCTACAATTGGTAATGACCGAATATCCTTTTCGGTGTATTTTTGGTGCACTATAAATTCTTGGGACCAATGGATATTTTGATGATAAAGATTTTTTTAAAATTCTTCTGTCCAATTTGGTAACTTTTTGATCAAGTCATTGGTTTTATTATGTGTGCACCGTGTGGGATCCTTGTCTAAAGAATGAATTAGTATTGGAATCTTCTAATAGGCTGTTCATTTTTCTTGCATATTCGTCTGAATTCATAATGACTTGTATTTCATTTATTTGCCTTGACTATTACTATGTTTTTATTCCGTCTTAATTCTTTAAGGGCTGTTAACTCCGATTTTGGTAAGTTTCTACATGGTAATTTGTATTTTAGCAGTAAGGCTGAAGTTTGTATGTGGATGAGATCTGCCGAATCTCTTGGAAGTTTTCGAATTCTTTTTTCAATTTGTGCTAGATCTCTACTTTTGGAATGTTCTGTGGAGATAAAGCAAAATTAAAACCTCTCATTAGGAGATTTTTTTCCTGTTTTTGACAGGACTTTGGAAGAAAGATTAATGACAATTAGACTAATCTCGATGTTTTTCTTTTTCTTGTTGAAGCAAGCTAAACTTTCTTATCAAATTATATTTCTTATGATTTGCAACCTCTGTATGTTTCTTGGATGTAATTCTGTCAATACTATCCCATGGGTCAGACAGTAGCAATCTAGCAATTCACTATTGTACAGTAAACATATCTTGATTTATCTTTGAGAGCTCTGATCTATAAAATCTCTGATCTGATCTGATAAAAAGCATGGTAATAGTGAAGGTAGATAAAGGAAACACAACAGTAGGTTATGAATTCAGATGAATATGCAAGAAAAATAAACAGCCTATTAGAAGATTCCAATATTTATTCATCTTTAGACAGTGATCCTACATGGTGCACACATAATAAAACCAATGACTTCTCAAAAAGTTATCTAATTGGCCCTCATCAAAACATCCATTAGTCCCAAAAATTTATGGCGTACCAAAAATGCACAAAAAAGGATATTCTGTAAGGTCAATTGTAGATAGGAAAGAATCCCTGACCTCGAACTTAGCAAAATATTTGTCAAACCTGCTATCACCACACATTGGAAAGACAGAAACATTTGTAAAAAATAGTTTGCATTTTATTGAAAAAGTAAAAGATATAAATATAGAATCTTATGACATCTTAGCAAGTTTCGATGTAGTCAGTCTCTTAACCAATGTACCCAGAAATGACAGAGTGGATCTACTTGTAAATCTTTCGTCAGTGTAGGACTATTCAAACATTGCATGGAGAATACTTTTTTCATATTTCAAGACAAATATTGTGAACAAAAAGAAGGACTTGCCATGGGTTCTCCCCTTTCTCCAGCCTTAGCCAACCTGTTTATGGAAAATTTCGAAACTAATGCATTAAAAAACTATCAGAAGAAACCAAAAATATCGTTATGTTATATCGATGATATTTTTGTCATTTGTTCAGGAATGGTGGTTAAGCCAATTGATTTCAAAGATTATATGAATAACGTGCATTCCAATATATTCCAATATCTGTGACTGCAAATGTATTTTTTGTATTCTTCTATATGGATTTTCTAAAGTTCCTCAGACATAGGGGTTGATGATGATAGCGTTACTAAAATATTTCTGAAGAGAAGGTTGTGGATTGGGGGCAGGTTTGATTAATGTTTTGATACTGTGAGAACTGTAGCCGTTAGATAAGAAGGTATTGTGTATGTGATTAAGATCTGCTGTGAGCGGGACTCATTAACCATAGAACTGTCAAAGTTGAAAACCATGAAATAGAACAAGTAGCTTCATATGTATATTTGGGTTAATTGTTATCCTTTGAGGAGTGCCAAAGAAAAGAGATTGAATGAAGAATTCACCTTGGATAGATGGCGCATGGGAAAATGAGAGACATATTCAGAAGTGACATCCCTATGAGTCTAAAAAGGAAAGCTTTCGACCAGTGCATACTTCCTGTCCTAACATATGGAGGAGAAACATGGACTTTAACAGAAGCCCTAAACAAAAAGCTGAGAACAACACATCGCATGGAGAGAAGTATGCTAAAAATAACATTAAAAGATAGGAAGACATACCTGGATAAGATCTCAAACAGGTGTCATGGATATTGTAAAAACATTAAACAGGCTAAGTGGAGATAGGCTGGCCATATTGCCAGATGCAGTGATGGGCAATGAACTAGAAAAACAACAGAGTGGAGACCAATGGATGGAGCAAGACAAAGAGGAGGACCGAGAAGAAGGTGGAGGGATGAACTGGAACAAATTGCAGGAGTGAGATGGATGGGAGAGGCAGAAAACTGAGTGATCTGGAAAATCATGGGGAAGACCTTTGTCCAGCAGTGGATAGAACTAAAAGGTTGAAGAAGAAGATATCCTTGTCGAAGTAAATGAAGTGGAAAAAAGGTTATCCTTTTCTGTATACAGAAAACCTACCACAACGGGAAGATTTTTAAATGCCGCTTCACACCACCATCCATTGCAAAAGATAAACATAATTAAAACTTTACAAGACATGGTATACAATATTCAATATTTTAAGCATGTCAATTAAAAGGAATAAAGAACTGCACTACCTGAAACAGAACATCGCACTTAATGGTTTTGAACCCAAGACGATCAAAAAAATTCTTAATACATCTCTTGCAACTCCCTTTCCTAAACAACATTTCAAGAATGCACTCATGCTGCATTGCTCTGCGAGTACAACATAAAAATGTCTTTGTTATCTTTACAAATAATATCAATATTCCTACATCCAACAAAATCACATCACCCCATGAAAAATCCAGGTTGCTATGATATTCATTACTCTTGTGGCATTAGTTTTATATGCCAGACTGGAGGGTTGGGAGAGAGAGATCCACATGTCTGAACACATAAAAGACTATGAAAAAAGAAGAGAGCATCAATCAGGCCTGGCATTTCACACAACCACTACTGGCCATCAAGTACTCTTGCAACAAACAAAAATGTCATATATTGATCGTAACTGTTTTACAAGAAAATTTAAAGAAGCCTCGCAAATGCTTAGGATCCCTACACAATGCAATAAAAATCAAGTCTTAATTTTACATCAAGTATGGTCTGCTTTTATCAAAATTTTAACTGCCAAGGACCTAGGATATGGCATGCATGATACCACAGAACGTGACAGCAATAACTAGCAATGTTCCAACACGCATAGAATAACGAATTTACCATTTGTAGTCTGGTTTATCAGTTATATTTAAAGTTGTGAAGTTATCAAAAACACCTAATATGTGTAATTAATTGAAAATAGGCTTTTGTTCTGTAAAACTCAATCACTACCCCTGATGATGATGATGCTAGTCTTGAGACGTACCAAATGTGCTGTGTTTTAATTGCTTATTTTTATTAAATTCCTTATTTATATTATAATGTGGTCTCATGACCAAAAACTTAGCACACATAATAAGTATGCATATATTCTATGAGCAGTTGGTTAGAGAGAACAAAGGAATCTATTAATGCATTAGTGATGATCTGGGGATTCTATACATTGCAGAAAACAGTACGGGGAAAGCTGTTTTCAGATTGCATAAAGAGTAGAGGTTGGTTAGATAAGATTGAAGCTGAGCTGTATATGAATGTTGACGAGGGGGGGGGGGGCTGCTTTTGGTTGTGAGTAGAGGAAAACTTAAGAATGGCAGTAGCAGTTTGGTATAAACAGAGCATCTATAATAATGCAATTGGAAGGAGTCATTGAGAAAGTTGAGAAAGAAAGAGAGAGAGAATCTGTAAAGTGCATAATGTAAAGTGCAGAATGATGTAGAGCATTCTGAGGAGGTTTTGGGTTCACTACCCGAAATGTGAGAATAGTATTCTAATGTTGGATAGATTTGTGATTTATAAAGCATTAGTAGTTTTAATTCTAGTTTGATTTTAGAAGTTCCGATTTGGAACCTCCTCCACTTAGGCATGAAGTCGAAAGAGCAGTTAAGCAGCTTAACAGCAATAAGGCCCCAGATGCAGATCGAATCCCAGTAGAGTTAATTAAAGGTGCAGATGATGCATCTTTTTCATAGATTGATTACAAGGATATGTGAGACAGGATCATGTCCTAGAAATTGAAAGAAGTTGGTTTTCATACCACTGTGTAAGAAGGAAGACATGAAGGCCTGCAAGAACTATATAACTGTTAGTTGATTATCTCATACAAGCAAAATTTGATTGAAGATCGTGCTAAATAGGATCGATGCCAAAGTTGAGGCAGAGATGCCTGAGGAACAAGCAGGTTTTAGGAAAGGTAAGGGCACTAGAGATCAGATCCTTTGCCTTATACAGATCATAGAAAAATATAAAGAATTCAGACTTCCTTTTGTAATGTATTTCTTTTGACTGTATTCAGCATGTGAAACTGTGAGAAGTAATGAAAAGAATGGATTTTCCTCCACACTATCAGGTTGATAGCTAACTTGTACACGAAGCAAGAAGCCAATCAGTCAATCCATCAGGTGTTGAATTAACTGATTGGCTGAAAAAGGAGTTAGGGAAGGATGTTTACTTTCTCCTCGCTTGTTTCGTATATATATGCAAAGGACATCATGTATGAAGCATTGGATGAGCTCAAGACAGGAATTAGGATAGGAGGTAGATTGATTAGTAATCTGAGGTATGCTGATAATACAGTACTCCTTTGTAATGACAAGGAAGAACTAGGACAAATTCTTGACAATATTAACAAGATCACTGGTAACAGAGAACTTCAACTCAATCCTAGCAAGACAAAGATTATGGTTCTCAAAAGAAATATAAACAGGGGAGCTCTTGAGAAACAAGTCTACCTTAATGGAGAAAGAATTGAGGAAGTCAGCAAGTTTGAGTACCTGTTATCCATTATTAATGTGAAGAATTGCTGTTCAGAAGGCATCAGAAGAAGATTAGGAATGGCAAAAACAGCAGTCAGAGACTTATCTAAAATCTGGAAGGGTGGATCTATTTACATGGGAACAATGTTGAGGATTTTGGGTGCAGTTGTTTTTCCAATAGCAACTTGTGGATGTGAGACTGGGAATCTAAAGAAATCAGATGAATAAAGGGATAGCTGCTTTTGAGATGTGGTGTTACCGAAGGCTGTTGAAGATATCATATACTGAAAAGCTTACAAGTGAATGGGTGTTAGAAAAAATTAATAGAACTTTAAGGTTCCTTAGCTGGTCACTTCTGAGAAAATTAGGTGGGGCAGAACCAACAACACACAAAACAACAGAGATAACTCCTGATCAAATGGCTAATCATTTATTGAAAACCTCCAAGATACATCCTAGCTCTATCAGGAAAATTACTGTGCAATCTTCCATAAGGCAAATCCTGAAGACAGGCCTGAACTTAAACCCAGTATCTCGGGAAGAGGTACAGGTAGCCTTCCTGTTACTTCCAATTCCAATTATTAACTATTCAATGAATGTTGATATATAAGCTGTAACCTTTAACCACCTTACCAGCCATTAAAGATCAACTACGCATCCTCAAAAGCTTCGTATCCATCATAAATTTCAACGTAATATCAACGGTATTACAATTTTAATACGCACTTCGCATCCATGGAAATGTAGACGTATATATACATCCTGGCCGGTAGCGTGGTTATCATGTTGTATTATTTTATATAATGTTTAATATAACTCACCAAGAATGGCAAGACTGCAGGAGTGGATGGTATCCTCCCCGAGTTTCTAAAACATTTCAGTCAACAAGACCAAACATGTCTGGCTGCCCTTTTCTTAAAAAATTATAATGACTGGAAAACTACTAAATCTGTGGAAAACTACTAAATCCAAATTATATCAAAAATCTACAACCTATCTCCTTGCTTTGCTCCACCGTTAAGCTCTTTGAAAGAATTCTCCTTAAAAGAATTTCACCACTCAGCGAAAGAGCACTCCCGATTGAACAAGCTGGCTTCAGGCTGTGAAGAAGTTGCCGTGACCAGGTCCTGGCCCTGACAACACAGTTTGATGCAGGCTTCCAGAAGAAACTTAAATCCAGAGCCACTTTCATTGACCTAACATCAGCTTATGACACAGTCTGGATCAGGGTCCTCCTCCTAAAGCTAGGAAATATTATAAGATACAAAAAAACTTTCCAGCTTTTTGAATCCATTCTCTCTAACAGAAAGATCTGGGTCCATATTGGCAGATAAAAGAGCAGGCCCAGATTCCTTCACAACGGTCTCCCACAGGACTCTGTGTTATCCACTTTACTCTTTAACATCTACGTGTATGACTTACCAGCATACTACATATGAGCTCAAGCAAGTATATGTATGCTGATGACCTAGCGATCCAACATCAATCTACCTCCTTTGCCAACCTGGAATCAACCTTGAACACAGACCTGAATATCCTGGAAGAGTACTTCAAGCAGTGGTACTTGAAACCAAATCCAACAAAAACTGTGTCCACAGTATTTCACTTGAACAGTGCAGAGGCAAATCGACACCTCAACCTGTCTTTCTGTGGAAAAATGGTAGAACATGAGCCTCACCTGAAATACCTTGGAGTGAGCCTGGACAGAAGCCTAACCTATAAAAGGCACATCACCGACCTGTCTAACAAAATTAAAACGAGAAACAATATCATTTCAAGTCTTGCTGGAGCAACCTGAGGTTGTGGTTCAGAAGTCCTAAGGTTGTCTGCACTAGCCCTTGCATTCTCTGCAGCAGAATATTGTGCTCCTGTTTGGGAAAGAAGTGCACACACTAACATTATAGACACCCAGCTAAACTCTACCCTGCGCACAATTAGTGGGACAGTGAGAAGCACCCACCTCTCTCCTGGCTACCAGTCCTATCTAACATTGCTCCACCAAACATATGGAAAAGACCATCCTTGATTAATGAATTTAATAAAGCAGTGAGCAACCCACTCCTGTCCCTGCACCAGACATAAATCCACCTAGTCTTCGTCTAAAATCTAGAAAGCCTTTTTTGGTCCATGGATAAACTCTCTTCAGCTGCCCTGCCATCAACATCTGCATGTGGAGAGAATATTGGTCCAACAAATGGCTTCCTGGTAGAAGATCCCTGTGCTCCGCAGCCTGGTTTTGCTCTTCCTAGGAAGATTTGGTCATCTATCAACAGGATCAGAACTAACCAGGGCAGATGTGGCTACCTACTACATAAATGAAGGCTGTTAGACCACAATTATTGTGATTGTTCTTCTGTGGCTCAGATGATTACTCATATTGTGAACGACTAAGGCACCAATTTCACGGTGGCGGCCTACAGAACATCCACAAGGTGATGGATGAGGCCTTGGATTGGCTTTCCAGACTGGACATTGACCTGTAGCTGTTCTGTATTCCTTTTGCCATAAGAATAAATAAATAAAGGTTCCTTAAGGATATTGACAGAAGAAAGTTAAAATATTTTGGACACATTGAAAGGATGGAAGGAGGACTTCTCAGAACAGTAATAGAAGGTAAAGTTCCTGCAAAAATAGGAAAGGGTAGACCACCAATGAGATGAGATGGATGGATGGTGTGTGTGGAGTGACTGATCTTCATAGAGTTGAAGCCTCCAGAAAAGCATACAACAGGAACTACATGGTAAGGCCTGGTGTGGCACATCACCGAGCATCAGAGTGACCATACGGCAACTGCCGATGCCCAGTGAACATAAGGATGGATGAGTTTTAGCAGAAGAGAAGAACTGTTTTGAATGAAAAGAATACTAAGTCAACGAAATTCGAAACTCAACCCAAAAAGAGAAAATTGTTCCCTACTGAAGATTGAAACAGTTATCATAAGTAAGGGAAAGTGAAGCATGATCTTTCCTTTTGTTTTGTAGCATTAAATTTTTTATTTTGAGGGATTTTGTTTTGTTAGCATTGAAATTCACTAAACTATCTTCACCCCATTTGAGAATGGCAAGAAACTCATATAAGACAGAAATGAACTAAGATATAAGGCTTGTTAAAAAAGACTGCAATCTGAGAGACTTGTTCACATGCCTTGGAATTATCAAGAGCAATCATGTAATTTTCTCCAAATTATTTTGTTGCTTGTGTAGGAGACTTGGTAATGATTGAGAGTAGTGAAAATCCATATTATTATTATTATTTCCCTCTTTTAGAAACATGCTGAAAAAAGGATTGTTTCCATGCTATCCACTGCCAAATGTGTATGATATTTTGTAAAGGCAATACAGGATGAGGGTTAATTCTGGAGTACAAGCTTCTAAATACAGGCAGGAAGATATTATCCAGACCTGGTATTAGTATCCGGTACCCAGACCTTGTATTAGTATCAAGACTGCTGGATATTTTTTACTTGATGTACTGTTGGCAGATGATCCGACATGCTGTGGATAGTTCATGTTCACACAATTCTTTGTCAACAATTCATTGCTCCTTTTGTGAGAATTAATTAACTGTATGGTTTTAGAGATGGTTATGTTAACCAGTTGGCTAACCAGTACTACAGTCAACTGTTGCAACTAAAGATATTTCTGATTAGAGTTTATTTTTGAACTGTTCAGAAGAGAATTAATTAATTATGTATTTCACTTTGGGAGCATGCACCTATACATTTTTTTTTTTTTTTTTTTTCCAGCCAAGAAGACAAATGTTATACCAATTTTTAAATTTCTTCATTTCATCAAATAATAATATTGGAAATAAGATGAATACTAGTATTTCAGGTGTATTTGGGAATTTTGCCTTACAGTGATTTAAATCGTGTAAAAGATTTATGTAATTTACTGTCATTTTCTTTAATATAGTTACTGAGGGGTGCACTTATAGCCTTGAACTAGCCCTGTAAAACAATAATAGCCTTCAAAATCTCTTTACTATGCAGGAAAAGTCAAGTTGGTTCCAAAATACCTGGGTATCCTATAATTGAAAGTACTGCATCTTGTGAATTAGTTCAGTTAGAAAACAATAATAATAATAATATCGTATCTGGATGAGTGTCTTAATTGCACAGAAAAATAGTGAAAGGGTACATAAATAAACATTCTTAAATTTGGTCCACTTACTCCTTAAATATCCTATGCCAGTTTTGTAAAAATCTAAGTAAAAGAGAGGGACGGGAAGATTGGTATTTTAAGAATTAAGCAGAAATTAGGGAACTCACCGATCAGTGAAATATAAATTAATTTTTCACTTTATACAGAATAAAAATATTGAGAAAAAAAAACTAAATAAAATGTAATGAAATAAATAATTCAGAAATACAGAAGAAAATTATATTTCCTAAAATATTTCTTGGTTTTCATATGTGTATTGTCACAAAAAAAAATTTCAAAATATCAGTTTTCTCATGAAGAATTTTCTATCAAAGAATTTTCCATGAACCACATGGTATAGTGTGAGGAGATTTGTCATAGTTGTCTCAATCAATGAAAGAAATGATTGGTGTCAAGAATTGTGTCTTATGTAGGCATGTCATATCTTTTTGGCATCAGTCATTTCCTTAACACCAGTTTTTCCTAGTCTCTTTCCAAGTCTGTTGGGTGCAACTTCTGCTTTTCATGTTTCCACATATGATACAAACATCCTGATGATATAAGGGACCAGAAAGCTCAACTTCAATTCCTCTTCAGTTTTGTTTAAACAGGAATTCCATTTTCTTTTGAACCTTAGCCATTCAAAGCAGACTTTAAAGTCAGTTATGGATTGCTGTTTTATCTATCTGTTGACATCCTGATGTAAATGAACCGATAGTCTATTAAAAGCTTTTGCATATAAGTATAAAATTGTTCTCCTCAAGTTCACTTTTCTACCTTTATCTGTGTATTTAGTAGGTTTATATATTCTGAAACAGTTGCAATGTATTCTAATATTGGGAAATGTTTTAGGTGACTTACTGCCGACTGATGGTATCGTTATCCAGAGTAATGACTTAAAAGTTGATGAAAGTTCCCTGACAGGAGAGTCTGACCATGTAAAGAAAGGGGAACATCAGGATCCAATGCTATTTTCAGGTATAGGTAAAACTATTTTAAATTTCATGAAGTTTCTTTAGTTTAATGACATACATCACTTAAGCAAAAATATATTGATGGTTTTTTTTAATCATAATAATAATTTTCTACTGGTACTCTCAAGAAACATATTAGATGGTGTGAAAATGCTGCACGATTACTATTTTAATATTAGTTTACTATCACTGATTTTCTTTCAAATTAGTCAATTCCTCTTTTTTTTGATAGCGGATTACTGTTTGTCAGAGATACTCTCATATACGTGGGCTCAATTAAAGTAGGATAACATAACTTTAATTATGCTATCGAAATCTTTATATTCTGAACCATCCATTAGAGTCATTTCCAAGAGTATATATTTACACAAGGTGTTCCACAAAACTGTGACAAAGACTGGCAAGGCATGAATGTGGTTCAGTTTTACTTTCTTAACCCTTCAGAGGTCGCGTGCGGACTGTCATTCTGCACTCATTTTTAACAAACTTGAAGGTGTTTTGAATAATAATAAATAAGCATAAGAGAGAACAAAATAAAAAAAATAATTAAATGTCTTAGAAATAGAACTGCATATGCTACATGTGCAATAAATGTGTAGAACTGGATTAACATTCTTTTACTTAAGTTCTACACATTCATTGCACATGATTGTAGCATGTTCAAGACACTTAAATTTGTAACATCTCTTACAATAATATTTAGATGCATGGTTTTTTCCTATCACAATAATAGCATCTTCCTTTTTCTGGATGTGCAACTGCAGTTTCGTTCTCAATTCTGTTCTCGAGTGATCCACAAATTTCTGTGAGTCTTAGTTTTATATTTCTTGGCAAACTTTGAATTGATACCCTTTCTTGCAAATGTGCTTGTAGTAGACAGAATCCAGCATCTTGCAAAAATTTACGTCGCAATATTTTTTCATCAGTGTTATTCGCATGGTAAATAATTTGAGAATTAATTCCAGCAATATTGATGCAAGAGTAAAAAATTACCATAGGTCATCTTCTTGTTGATCTAGCACAATTGTATGTTGAACACAATTGATCAACAACATCTACTCCTCCTTTTGTATGGTTATAGGTAGTCAGAATTTCAGTTTGTATAAAGCCCCACTCTCTGTATCAATGCCATCATCGTCATGCTAACAAAACAAATTTCTTTTTTTTTTGGGACAACGATAGATGAAAAATAATTCTTAGCCCACCCATGGTACGAATGTACTTTAGGAGTTTGAGCCCCCCCCCCCCCCCCCCCCACACACAAATTCATTAAACTAACATCCACATTCATATGCTCACCTTTCCGGCTTATTCAAATTCTCTCGAAGAGCCAAAACATCAGTACTTTGTTAATAATGCTCTAAAGTTTCACATTTGTCTACAAACAGTTGAATATCTCCCTTTAATCAGGTGACAATATCGTTGACATATAGATTGAACAGTAATAGTCTCAGTACTGAACCCTGTGGAACTCCACTTGTAAGATTTCTACTTCCTGATCCTAACTCTGCCATAACACAACTCTCTCTGATATCTATCAGAAAGTCAATTACCAATCCAGTCCACTAATCTGATATCCAAATTCATATATTGTAACTTAAAGACCAACTTGTCATGTGTCACCCTGTAAAATGCCTTTGCAAAATCCAAAAAAAGACACTTTGTATGCCTTAACCTTAACCACTGCTCTTGTTACTGAAAGGCAACTAGATTACTTGAACAAAAGTGTCCTTAACAGATCCATGCTGGACTGCATAAATAATATTGTCTCTCTCTATTCTCCCCCCAATTCTGTATGTGAGTTCTTACAGTTTATACCACAGTAGAAATACAAACTGGTCTATAAATTCATACTTCCATTCTACCACTATCCTTATCTGTTGTGTCCTTCTTCCACTCTTCAGAAGCTTGCCACATTGACTCTAATTAAACAGCCAAGTTAATGACATAGTCCATTCTACAACACATTCCCTTAAAACACTTGGTGAAATTCCATCTGTTCTCTCTGCCTTGCTGACATAGCACACTCAATATTCTGAATACATCCTTTTCATTCACTTCTAATTCTTCACCCTTTCTTATTCCTTTAGGAATAAAGCTGATTTACCAGGATGAAACTAATAAACAGATTATTAAATATAGCTCAGCTATCATCTGAGTTTTGTGTCTATTCAGCAGAGCACAAACTGTCCATTCCACAATTCTCCCGCATTATGCATAACTTGACCAAGCGCCAAATTGATGTTTTTGGAAAAAAGTCTTAATAAATTTAATTTAATCCTTTATCCAAGTGTAAGCAAACAGAGTTTGCGCCTAAAGTATCTTCAGGACTGAGGCAACTCGTGGTAAAGGTGGACCAAGATCTCATTTCTCCTTGCAGACATGTATAATGCTATGCATTAAGGGAAGGGCGACTACCCAGACTGGTTTCGACCTTTATTGAGGACTCGTCAGTGGGAGCCAATGGAGAAGTCATATTTACCTATGCGAGTTGCCAAAAGGTGTCTTACCTTATTATTAAATTACTTTGGATTTAGAGTCCAATGCTTCCACCTTAGTATCACTACCTCTGGGTCTGGCTCCCACTGACAAGTGGGAGCCAGAACCACTTTTGACCTCAATAAAAGTCGAAACCGGTCTGGGTAGTAGCAAGGAGAAATGAGAGCTTGGTCCACCTTTACCACGAGTTGCCTCAGTCCTGAAGATACTTCCGGCCAAAACTTTGTTTGCTTACACTTGGATAAAGGATTAGACTAAATTTATTATAGTCTAACCAAGTGGAAAAAAAAAAAACTTCTGAAAAAAAAAGCTTGACTGTCTCATTAAAAATCAAGTTACTATTGGTTGGAACTAATTTTTGACTTGGTAGTTAAAAATATAACAGAAATGCTTGTGTGTAAGAACAAAGGCAACAAAATAAATACTTTGGCTGTTACATCAAAAAGAGTCGCTTGGTCGAGTTTTGCTTTTTATACACAATAATTGTCCCGCATTATGCATCACTCGACCAAGCTGCAAATCGATGTTTTTGGGGAAAAAAATTAAACTTTACTGTTTCGTTAAAAATCAAGTTACTGTTAATTGGAAGTAATTTTTGGCTTGGTAGTTAAAAATATTATCAGAAATGCTTGTTTGTAAGAACAAAGGCAATAAATAAATTCTTTAGTGGTAAAATTAATTCTTTAGTGGTAAATAAAAAAACATTTATTTGAGTGAAAATTTTTATGGAAAAATTTAAAAAAGAATACAAAACTCATAAACAGAAGCAAGTATACATGACTTAAATAAAAAAAAAGTATTTTAAACTTATTCGTCTTCTTGAATGTCGAAATCAACATGTCCGTCAAACCCATCTAAAATTCTTTTTTGGATGGTCTCCCATGTTTCTTCTCCAGATTTATTTCTTGAGCTTCATCTCCAAAACTACTTTTGACAAAAATTCTATAAGGGCTTTCTTTTTGAATTTCAATTTCTTTAAATTGAAACTAATTTATTTTGTTGTTAAATATATCTGTTTTTCTATTGACATTAGATTGTTCCAAACTAGCTGTACTTAAAAATTTTCCCTTTTCCATCCTATGAACAATAAGAGGATTCTTTCTTCTGCAGGATTTCATTACATTGATATAATCTTTTGGGGTATACAATCTTCATTGTAATTTTAGGGCACGTTTAATGGCACCAAAATCAGTGTCATTTGGAAGAAAGTTGTGTCCAGATGTCAAAAAACGTAAAGTAATCTTTTCAAGTGAAGGATAAACATCAAGAACTGCTTTCAGCATCAGAACAATTTTAACGTTTCTATTCTGCCCTCTGCAGCTATCTGACCACAATATTAAGTGCTTACAAGAGCAATTTGTCTTCCATAATATGTTTAAATAAAAATGAACCAACTTCTTGAGCTCCTCGGCCGGCCTCACCTTCCAACCATACATAACAATCATCCTTATTCTCTTTTGCTGTGTATATTCCCCAATTATATAGCCAAAGCTGGTGATTGTAGAATATTACATTAGTTGGTATGTGCGGGAGGGGGAAGGGTTTTCTCTAAATCAAAACATAAAACTTCAAGATTTTCATCTTCTGCTGCTCTTTTTCTATCTGTTTTTAATAAATTTCTTGCTTCTTCAGCTGAATGCAAATAAACACACTCTTTTTGCATTTTATATTTATTTTGTTCCTCGTTGGTTTCAGTACTTTTTCAAAACTTCGAGTTTTTTGCAAGTATTGCATGCATCCTTTTTCAACAGTTTTCTTTTAGATTAAAATATGTTTTTATACTTTGAAAACGACACTGGAGATTTTGTCTCTTGCTTATATAAATCATACATAATGGGCAATGTAGCATCCGGCCATAAATACATGACATTTGTTTGCATAATGTGATTTGTATTTGGAAATTTTTCATTGCCCTCAATTACTTCATGAAGTCATTTATCTGAGATTTTATTTTTACCACCTCCTGTTCCCCTCAAGTCTTTCATGCCTTTTGGTCTTTTTAAAGTCTTTAATGCCAAATCTACCTTTCTGCCTGAAATTCTAAAAGTTTGTAGGAAAAATGCTTTACAAACCACAACACCACTAGCACTATACTGCCTAGACTAACACCTTTTTTCAGAATTTTTTTACTCTTTTTTTCTATTTATTGGAAACTTACACACCATCGCACAAATGAGAGCAGGTTGAGTGTCGTGAGAACTTACACTGTAAAATTTTTCATACTCCTCTTTTGCTTTCTCTACACCAACTTTGTGGAGACATCTGCATAAAAACTGCCGAAACTCTTTTTTCAATTTAACTTCCCTCTTTGAGTGAAGTAAGTTTCATTTTGAACATTCTTCAATCTTCTAATATTTTGATTTTTTGGAGGAAACTTTCTTTTCCTACCCTTTTTTGGATGACCTTGAGACCCAACTGGTTCCTCCTCTTCTATGTCAACATTATAATTAAAATCATTTTCTGAGTCTTCTACCTCAGTTGAAATATTTTCTTCATTCCTTGCTTTAACTTCTTCATCAGATTCAGTGCTCTTATCAAACATTTCTGGATGTTCTTTAATCTGATCTAAATTTGTGTAATTTTCAGAAAGTTGATCTATATCGGTTTTCATCAGCATTAGATTTGTAAATGTTGGGACTGCCTCAACTTTTGGACATTCTTCCTATAAAAGAAAGAGAATAATAAAACATGCTGATAAGTTCAGGTAACAAACCTCTAAAACTTGTTGAGTACCTATTAGCATGCTTGTAAACAGTGCAATGTTATTCTTAGCCTAACAAAAAAGTGATAATTTTTATTTACAGAATTTGAGTTAGGATTAAAAAAAGTCTACAATGTTCAGTTTATAGAGACTAGTCCAATCTAAACAAAACAGTTCATAGAAAAAGTAAAATCTAATATAGCATAAAAAGGTTCAAAACTTTTCTGAAAAACTATCTCTTTGGCATGCTTTGATATTAAAGCAGTTCTTTGCATCATTTTAAAACTATTAAAAGTCCAATTTTGTAAAAGAAATAATATAATACCACCAGCACTAATAATAGCTTCTTTCTATAACCATAACCTCAAAAACACAACTATCAAGTGAAACATGTGCAGTACTTATTTGCATCTGGAAGGATGAGTTTTCACGGCGGTTGGTCATATTATGCAAAATTCATCATCATCATCATCATCATCATCATCAAATTCCTGCCATGTACCCTCAAGGGGTGTACAGGATATGACAGTACTACATGAAAAAATTACATCATTACTAACTTCCTATCTACAATTTTCCTCCAAATCAGTCTGTTACTTGTCAAGACTCCAACATTATCAGATCTTATATTTCTATTGTCTAAGGCACTTTGTACCGTATCAATCCACCTATATCTTGGTCTTCCTCTGGGTCGTTTTCCTGCCAACCTGGCAGAGAACACTTGTTTTGCTAATCTTTCCTCTCCCATTTTATTTAAGTGACCATACCATCTGAGATTAGCTCTGCTAACGCATTCCTGGATGCTGACAATGTCAAGTTCTTTCCTAATATCCTCATTTTTAATATGATATTGCCATTGATGCCATCTGTTCACGCCTCTAATCTTTCTCAGGACTCTCATATCTGCGGTCTCTAGTCTTTGGTCAAGTGTTTTACTTCTGACCCAGCTCTCAGATCCATAAGTTAAAATTGGTTTGAACACAGTCCAGGCTTTCTGAACTATGCAGTGCAGCCACTGTAAGACTCTTATACCACCATACTTCAGCATTTCTGGTCGAATATCATCTACTCCTGCTGCCTTTCCACATTTCAAGCCTTTGATGGCTTTTTCTACTTCAAGTATGGATATGTATTCCTGACTGCATGCCTGGTCAGTGTTTTTTATCACTGTGCTGTCATCACTGCTTGTTTCATTTAGCGGTTTTTCAAAGTAATTACTCCATACTTCAAGGATATCTTTTTCTCCGGTTTTCATTTCACCTTTATCATCTCTAATTCCTTTTACAGCACTCTTTCCTCCATTCCTAAGCTTCTTCAACAACCTCCAGAATATTTTGCCACCTTCTTGATATTTATTTTCTATATTCTTGCCAAAGTCCTCCCATGACTTTTGTTTAGCTAGTTTTACACACTGTTTAGCTTTCTTACATTTGTCTCTGTATTCTGTAAGAGTAAAAGCTGACTTATTTGCCAGGAACTTTTGATATGCTTTCTTCTTTTCCTTCACTGCCTCTTTAACTTCCTGTGTCCACCAGGGAGTTCTGATTTTTTTATCTTTGCACACAACCTCACCACATGCCTTTCTGGCAGAATCAATCAATGTTTCCTTCAGAGTTTGCCACTGAATCTCCAAGGTTTGATTCCTGTTCTCAAACTCTTTCATTTTCTTTTCAATAATATTTCTGTATTTTAGTCTACAGTTTACATCTGAGAGCTGCTCAACTTTTATTCGCTTTAAAACTTTCTTACATGTTATTCTTTTCAATATGAAATTCAATTTTATCCTGCTCAAGACTAAATAGTGATCACTTCCAATTTCAAATCCTCTGTACACTCTGGTGTCCTGCACCAGGGAGAAAACATCACTATCAACAATAACATAGTCAATGAGACTTTTCTTATTCCTAGCCTCTTCTCTCCATGTGAATTTGTGCACATTTTTATGTTGGAACATGGTGTTAGTAATAACCAGTCCATGTCCTGAGCAGAAATCCAACAGATATTTGCCATTATTATTAGCTTTGCTCTTTTCTCCAAATTTTCCCAAAATATTTTTGTATGTCTCACAATCATTTCCTACTCTACTATTTAGATCCCCAACAAGGACCAACTTTTCGTTTTTCATTGTGTCAGTTGCTTTTTCTAAAGCCTCAAAAAATTCCTCCACTTCTACCTTAGTAGAACCTTCTGTGGGACCATAGGCACAAATAAGTCTCATTGTCCAGTTCCCCATTCTCATATTTGCCCAGATTACTCTACTTGAGACTGACTGCCATTCAAGAAGATTAGCCTCGTATTTTGTGTTGAATACTATGGCTACTCCTTCTTTTCCTTGATTGTTATTGCCTGAATATAACATTTTGTATTTATTGCTCAGAAAGATCTCACCAGTTTTGGTCTTTTTTGTTTCAGTCACCCCTATTATGTCGATCTGGTACTTATCTAATTCCTCAGCTAGCTCCATTTCTTTGCCATTCAGGCTTCTTACATTGATAGTACCGATCTTTAACTCTGGTGATGTTGAGTTGGGGTTTGTTTTCAGATTTGTTCCAGTAGCTGACTTTTCGCTGTTCGCCCTGGTTCCCTGGCGAAAACAACGGGGGCCTTGTTTAACCGGGCGACGCCCCAGCCGGCATGAAATTTTGTCATGTTGTACCATCATTTTTTATTTTGGTTTAACCAATAAGAATACAATTTGGTCGGCTAAATCCCAAATTGCCAGCCCATCCTCGTTCGTTCAGTATCAAAGTAGATACCCAACAGGGTGCACCACGAGAAGGTGAGGATTGGACATTAGGTCAGAAGCCCTGGTCGGTTCTCCGCATTCCTTTAAAGGCTATGTGGAGGTCTCCTCTCAGTTATACAGCTTTGACCCTTAAGCACCCCAAATTTGAGTTAGGATTAAAAAAAGTCTACAATGTTCAGTTTATAGAGACTAGTCCAATCTAAACAAAACAGTTCATAGAAAAAGTAAAATCTAATATAGCATAAAAAGGTTCAAAACTTTTCTGAAAAACTATCTCTTTGGCATGCTTTGATATTAAAGCAGTTCTTTGCATCATTTTAAAACTATTAAAAGTCCAATTTTGTAAAAGAAATAATATAATACCACCAGCACTAATAATAGCTTCTTTCTATAACCATAACCTCAAAAACACAACTATCAAGTGAAACATGTGCAGTACTTATTTGCATCTGGAAGGATGAGTTTTCACGGCGGTTGGTCATATTATGCAAAATTCATATACTGCAATTCCGTCGACTTTTATATTGATGTCACTTGGTCGTGTTTTGTAAAATTTTCTTAGGAACTTATTCCATTTGGCGTTTAGTTCTTTGAAACAAAACTGTGAAAATATAGACTTCTGCTTGGTCTCGATTATTTTATAGGTAGGTTACATCATTATATGTCACATGGCAAACTAATCTCCAAAACATCAGTTTGGCGCTTGGTCAAGTTATGCACAGTGCGGGACAATTATTCTTCTTTTTACTGGCCAAAAATAAAAAAAAAATAAAAAAAATTGGAATTCTCCTTGGATTTCAGCATTAGTTTTCTGTCATGTTCTAATTTTTCTCTCCTTACTATACCAATCACCTTCCTAGCTTCCTTATATTCCTCGTTCATTTTGTATTCCACCTATCTTTCTATATGAGTTCCATAATATCTTTATCAACTGCAATTCACAGTAGATCAAACACACTCTCATGAAAATCTGTGAACAGTGCTTGGAGCATTTTAAGAAGAATAAAACTAATTTTGTGTGTCGATTTATTCCTATGGATGAGACTTGGATTCACCATTACAGGCCAGAATCCAAACAGCAGTCAAAACAGTGGACAGAAGTCGGTTGTGCAGTGCCAAAAAAGACAAAGTCGGTTCCATCAGCAGGAAAGGTCATAGCATCGGTGTTTTGGGATGCTAAAGGCATTTTGTTTAAAAATAAAAAAAAAATAAAAAAAATTGGAATTCTCCTTGGATTTCAGCATTAGTTTTCTGTCATGTTCTAATTTTTCTCTCCTTACTATACCAATCACCTTCCTAGCTTCCTTATATTCCTCATTCATTTTGCATTCCACCTATCTTTCTATATGAGTTCCATAATATCTTTATCAACTGCAATTCCAGTTTAATTTCTGCTAAATTGCTTTTTCTTCTTCACTCGGAGTTTAAAATATGTCATTGCTGTCAGCAATTTTTTCTTAAATATTTTCCCAGGCACTACTGACTTTTCTTCCTTCAAATACTTTTGTCCATTGTACTGCTTCAAGCTGGTTTCAGAGTCTATAATAGTTGCCTGCTTTATAATTCAACATGCCTTGTACTTGTATATGCCTATTCATCCTCAGGACTACATGGTCATTCACTAGGGGGTAAGTATGGCATCTAAGTCACAATCAGATCATCTGATATTATGACTAGATTCCAAACTATTGATCCTCATGTTCCTTCCATCACATACTGCCTAAGATAGTTGTCCCTCAAGAAGTCCAAACATCCAGTTTCCTTTAGTACAGTATGCTGCTTCCTCTACCAAGTTTATATTGCTATAGTTGAAGTCTGTAATAATGATCACTCACTTTCCACTTACCCTGCCAATTTGCCATAACATTTCCTGCTCATCACCATCCATATTTCCTGGTCTATAGTAATATCCTACTAAATATCTCGTCTATAAATCTTGCATCTACTCTCAAAACCATTAGTATCATTTCCACTCTTATTCTCTGCCTTAAGAGAGCACAGTTCATTTCTTATCATAATTAACTTATCACTATCTTGAGTACTACTCCACCACTGTATTGATCTTTCCCATCCTGCTGAAATATATACTGTATGTACCCTTTGATTTCTATTCCTGCCAGAACATCCTTCACAGTTACCAAGTTTCACTGATACCAACAATTTTGGAAAGACTGAGTTAATTAATGCCACAAATTCATTCCCTTTATTCCTAATGCTCCTGGCATAAGCCTCTGCTACTAATGCTCAAGCCATTAGTAGCAGAGGCTTTACCAATCGACCAATCTTTGCTAGCTATCAAACAGGAGAAGAGGTGCATTACATTTTAAATTGGCATGTGTTGCCTCATAGAGCAGTACCCATAGATGTCTCTGTAGAAAAGACACAGGACAAAAACAATCTGTCTGACATTGGTTAAAATAGCAGCTGGATTGCCCTCCTTTTTCCCAGAGCATGATACTGTGGTGAAATTTTTAGGATCCATGATATGCCTCCCCAGACATGTAAACATAAGTTTTTTTGAGAAACATGTGAACACAAGAATGATGTGATTTATATGCACTACAGTGCAAATACTTCATATCAACTAGCTAATGGTCATTGTCAGTCTGAGAGGAGAGAACTGATAGTCTTGTGATTGTGTATTATTAAACATAAGGGAGAGTAAATTGACTTTCATAAAAGAAGGCAGAATTGTGTTTTGTTAGCATTGATTATAACTAGATTATCCTCACCCCAACAAAAAATGGGATTGAATGTCATGGTTTAAGGCATTTGGTTTAAGGTTTGTTTGAAGAGAGAAAGCTATCCACCATGATGTCCATTGATTAACCAGAGAGAAAACTGCCTATCAAGTTACAGAAAGAGGGAAAGCTGTACCAGAGAACAGCAAATTTCTGAGAAGGTCTTGATACTACATATTCAGTTTTCTGGAAATGTCAAGAGTAACGGCACAGGTTTCTCCAAGCCTTTCCATGTTGTGTGTATACAGAGATAGGTGATGTAAGTTAGGAGATCTGTCATGGACCCAGTGTGATAGACTCCGTACTGGTGATAGTTGATTAATTGGTGGATCTTGAAGTAGTGATGAAGTTCACTGTTCTGATGACTGATGACTTTCTCCATTTTAGAGTGTACTACTAAGAAAAATGAGGTAAACTTTTATTTATTTATTTATTATTTTTTTTGAATGGACTGAATATATGCTTTCATCCATGCATTGGGATAGATGCTGAATTTAAAATAGTGAAAGCAATGTACATAGTCTTGCCATAAATACTGTTACAACTTCTGCACACCACACTGCCGAGAGAATTGCACGAGCCAGATTCCATTAGTGGTGCTGTGCACAGCCAATATTCACATGTTTATCAGAATAACCCGTACAACTAGAGTTGTCTAGTTGTATGGGTTAACATGCAATGGGGGAGATTATGAGAACCACGTAACTGTAATAGCACTTCACGAGGTTGGAATGCAGCCACTGGGTAGTTTCAACATGCTAAAAACACTCGGGATCAGTACGGTGTTTGTGTATCAGACTATTAACAGTTATGATACTGAAGGTATCTAACTGCCAAAGAATCAGTCAACCATGCTGCATTAGGATGTAACAGCTTGTGAGGACTGCAAAGACATGCCTTCACCATAATCCTGTGAGAATGCAGAAAGTGATGTCATGAGAGATGACTGTTTCACAGAGAATGATGTCACTTCTACTAACTGATGACGTGAGGATGAAAGCTTATTATCGTGTTACTGGACACTTCCTAACACCCAACTTATGTGGCAGAGGATCATAAAATCAATGGCACTTCTCCGGAGATATCCTCTTCACAGATGAGAAGATTTTTCACCATTGAGGAATCATTTAATTGCCAAAATGGTTGAGTATATCTCTCATTTCTGCAAGAAAGGGGATCAAAACCTCCACCAGAGTGTATCAAGATACCATGCTGGAAACTTTGATACAGTCTCTGAACAACACCTTGTTTCACAGTAGGCAGTGGACCTTTCAACAGGACTCAGCCCCTGCACACAAGGCATGGACCACACAACAGCATTTCAAGGCGAATGTGCCTGACCACATATCACCATCTGGAAGTCCTGATCTGAATCCATTGGACTTAAATTGTGGTTGGAGCTTGAGAGGGTAGCCTGCAAGAAACGACACCCCAGTATCACCAGCCTAAAGGTGGATTTGGAGCAATCAGGGGGCAGTGTTTCTGTTGGATGCTGTGCATGCATGTTTCTTGCAGGTTTTTTCTAAAACCTTGTCTCACATACTTTGAGCATGGGTGAAGGCAAAATTGGATATTTTGAACATTGAATGCTCTTATACATGACGTTTGTATGTGATGAAAGCTGTAAGTGATAGATTAAAAGTTAACAGTATTCATGGCTAGACTAAGTAGAATGGATAGGTGTTAGTTCTAGAGTGCAGTTTTGAATACATTTAGGGAAATGTTATTAGGACTGATACCTATTAAAACCTTGTTGGTAACTATGTTATTTAAAGTTCTATTTAAAGATATGGCCTTTGGTCAGCGGCTATGTCTTTAATAATGCACAGTGTTTTTGTGGTTTTTTTTTAATTTGCTTTAAGTGTTACCACACCTGAAGAAGTCGTTTTGACGAAACATGTTGTGTGCTCCATTAAATTAACTTATCTATTTTCGTGGTTTCAGTCAGTCAAAAAAAGATGAACATATATATATACAGGAATTGGAGGTGAAGAATAATGACAAAAGAGTTCAGCTGTACCCTAGATATTGTTATATCAGCATCACCTTTGTGACAAAAAGGAGGGAAACTCAAATGAGCAGGTTATGCCTGTTGGCTTTTACAATGGAATAGATAATGTGAACAACATTTATACAAGAGTCGAGTTTTCTGCATTCGGTGGCCCTTTATTGTCAATTTTGGATTTGTTGATGGTAATTTTCCCCTTGTTATAGATGTTAATGTATGTTTGGAATGAGGGTGTAGTTCTTGTGTTAAGCCATTTGCACTATATTGAAGTTTTCCTTTAGGACTGCTTTGGCACACCTGTAATTAAACCATGGCTTGAATAATGGGTAAGAATTTTGAATAGAGTGGGGGAATGGAGGTCTTCATTCTAGCAAAGATAACTTAGTAATTGGGACTCGCTTGGGACAATTTTTAGGCATGGTGGTAATCCTGCTTTACTCTACTGTAGTACCAAACAACCTACGGAAGAAAATTGCTAAGCTTTAGGGCATTATGGAAGAGGAAAACTTGCCCAAGATCGTGGTCTGAGGTACCCATTTTTGTTTGTATAAAGATATGAAGTAGTTTGCTCTTATTGTAGCAAAATCCTTACCTAGTACCTGCAGTTGCCTTGGGATCAGCAATACACGTCCATTATGTTCCAGGACCAATGAATAGTGTAGAAGAGACATAAGACTAAAATGAACCATATATTTGACATTGGTTGAAGTAAGTTAGTTCACCTATATTGTGTGTGTGCGTGCGCACGCTGTATTTTCCAGATTTTTTTTTTTTTTTTTTTTTTTTTTTTTTTTTTTTTTTTTTCCACATCACTATTGCATTGGTTGTATGAGAAATAAAGTAAACTGTAAAACTTATCATAATTTACAGTTGTCTTTTTTTTTTTTTGGAAATTAGAATTATAATTAGTTTCAGTTTCTTAACTCCACATCCACACTTGCCATGTGCTTGATTAAAGATTGATATTTAGGTTTAAAAAATAAATTGATATTTAGGTTTAGATTAAAGTGTACATCAGTGAAACTCAGTCGGTTTCACTGATGCCTTTTAGTTGGAAAGACTTGAGTTTGAATCCTGTCTAGGATGTGAACCTGAGTTCTAATCCCATGCAGGATGTGCAATATACAGACATAAGCAACTATTAGAACAAACTTATGACACAGAGCAGGTTTCTAAAACCTACACGGTGTCATGTAGATCTGCACATAAGCATAAAACATGAAGGAGGGAAGATTAAATATTTACCAGAGATCTTATATTTGTAATAATTCAGTGGTATTTTTTTGGTTCATGAAATTTGGTTTAGACTGATTTGGAGGAAAATTGTAGATAGGAAGGAAGTCAGTAACAATGTAAATTTTTCATATAGTACTATCATATCCTGTACACCCCTTGAGGGTGCATGGCAGGAATTTAATGATGATGATGGAATTTGTTAAATGTATTGATAATACAATTGTTTGTTGTAATGATAATGTATCAGCCATTATAAACTCTCACTTGCCATCTAATGGAACAGCACATGCATAGCAAAGAGATTCATATGAGACCAACAACTTAAAAAATATCAATATCCAAGTAACAGATGAGTAGGGAGAACTGAGACCAGAGTATTTGATTTGGAAGTTTGTATAGGACTTTATAACTGGAATACATAACTAGTTTCGGATTTTTTAAGCAAAACTAAATCCTTTGGCTGATGGATTAATAATGAAATTAAATAGCACCAGAAAGAAGACACTCATTAGTTCTATTTCATTGTTTGAAAAAAAATGCTAAAAGGAAAGTGTTTTCTTTCTTTCTTATTGATACAAGTGATATGGTGAATTATTATTATTCAGAAAAAAGGGAAGGAGTTAAATGCTTTGACTTGTAAAGTAGTGCAAATGAAGAAAAGCTCTGTTTTCCTGATACATTCTATTTGTGTGACATTAAGTATAATTTTTTTCACTGGTAATAGAGCAAAGACAGGTATTATGTTATAAACACCTATGAAGAAAAATACTGTTTTTTATATGAGGAGGAGACTGAAAAGTTCTGATAAACATAGAACAAAAATGATATTAAAGCAACTGATATAACTACAAGAACAAACACATTTTAAAACCCTTTAACCTCCATGTTTCATCAAATTGTAATAATTTCTGTTCTTTTTCTTTAAAGAAATTCAAAGACACGGAGGAATGGCCCATCATCATTAAGTTTTTCATGCTGCAAGAAAAGTCCTCAACTGAGATTCAGCAAACTTAGTGTGAGACTTCAGGTGGTACCCCAGCATATCCAACAGTTGCCAGATGGGTGGCGAAGTTTAAAATGAGACAACAGATGCTTCATGGTCAACAGCGATCGCACCTTAAAACATCGATGCGGTGCATGCCATGATCCTTGATAAATACCAAAGTCAACAAGATAAATACTAGCCAAAAACACTGCAAACACATGTGGGGATCTCTAAGGGAATGAGTTAGGGTCATTATCCACCAACATCTGGACATTCAGACTCTCAGTGAAGTGAGTCCCCAAATGTTTGAATGCCGACCAAAAGAGAGAATGGGTGCTGTCATCTCAAAGGATATTTTGGGTCATTTTGAGAAATTAGGTGCAATTTTTTTGGCTCTTTAGTCTCACACTAAGTTTGCTGAATCTTGGTTGAGAACTTTTCTTGCAACATAAAAAACTTGATGATGGACCATACCTCTGCCTCTTTGAATTTCTTCATAGAAAAGGAACAGATTATTACAATTTGATGAAACATGGGGGTTAAAGTGTTTTAAGATATGTTCTTTCTTGTAGTTATATCAGTTGCTTTAATATCATTTTTGTTCTAGGTGTTTATCAGAACTTTTCAGTCCTCCCCCATATAATAAACAGTATTTTTCTTCATAGGCATATATATCATAATACCTGCCTTTACTCTTTTACCATTGAAAACAATTATGCTTAATGTCACACAAATATAATGTATCAGGAAAACAGAGCTCTTCTTCATTTGCACTACTTTACAAGTCAAAGCATTTAACTCCTTCCCTTTTTTCTGAATAATAATAATTCACCATATCACTTGTGTCACTAAGAAAGAAAGAAAACACTTTGAGCATTTTTCTGTTGATGAAACATAGCTTCATCAGTATAACCCAGTGACCAAACAACAGTCAGTGGAGTGGAGACACAAAGGTTCTCCATAGCCGAAGTAGTTCCGAACCCAGAAATCAACAAGGAAGGTTCTTGCCATCGTCTTTTGGGATACGGATGGTGTAATTCTTACCAAATACCTCAAAAAAAGGTGAAACTATTACACCAGCAGTTTATTCAAAAGCTCTGAAGGAACTGATGGAGGTACTGAAGGAAAAATGCTGTGGGGAAACTGAACAGAGGTGTATTGCTTTTGCAGGACAATGCCACTGCTCATGAAACTCAACAGACAGTACATAACCTGGGCTTTCGATGTCTGCCTCACCCACCCTGTTTGCCAGACTTTTCCCCATCTGACACTATTTCCTATTCCCAAATTTAAAGAAACACTTGAAAGGAACAAAATTTACTGTAGATAAAGAAGTCATATCTGCAGTTGAGGACTGGTTTGTGCAACGAGGGAAAGACTTTTTTCTCAGAGGATTGCAAATGATGCAGCAGCATTGTAACAAGTGTATAACACTTCGTGGAGAATATGTAGGATAATGTATGAGTTACATGGTTCTACCTCAATTGCTTCATGGTGATTATCACAACTTTTCAGCATGCCCTCATTCATAACTACTGGAATGAAAGATTAATAGAAATTAGGCTCAAAACAAATTAGAGGCCACATAACAATAATTGATCTTTATGCATCAGAAGATCAGAAGATAGGAAAGAAGAAGAAGAAGAATGTAACACCTATGAAGAAAAATATTGTATATTATAACTACTGGAATGAAAAATTAATAGAAATTAGATCCAAAACAGATTAGGGTCCTCTTAACAATAATTGAACTTTATACATCAGAAGACAGGAAAGAAGAAGAAAGTAACACCTTTATGAATAAAAATATTATATATTATAACTACTGAAATGAAAGATTAATAGGAAATTGACTCAAAATATTAAGAGGCTGCATAACAATAAGTGATCCTTATGCATCAGAAGAGAGGAAAGAAGAAGAAAGTAACATCGTTTATAAAGAATACAGAATGTCATAGATACAAAAGAGATATAAAACAAATAAAGCAGACTGTTTACTGCTAGGAGGAGACTCGAATGCTAGATTAGGAAACATAAATACAAAACAAACATGAGTAGATTTTGGAAGGATATTATAATCATAATGAATTCATACAAGATTTTGTCATTTATAATAATATAACTCAGTATTTGAACATAAAGAAATACACGAATGCACATGATCAACCACAGAATATAAATGAGTTATTGATTATTGCAAATTTTAAGCCAGCTGAGTTAATCAGATGTAAAGGCATAATGAGTTTTGAATTGAAATCTGGTCATTATGTGGTAACGACAAAAATTCACTTTAAACCAAAATAGCTAAAAATAAATAAAATGGGAAATACATATTGCAAAATTTCTTAATTACAAGAATCTGGTACTAGGCAGCAATATCTAAAATGTGATAAAAAAAGGCAGCTGATAAAAAAACAAAAACTACCCAACAATAAAATGACATAGAGAAGTAAACAAATGAAAAATTGTGACAAAAGCAGTAGAAAGATTAGGAATAAAGAGTAACTCAAATAGAAAAAAAGGACTATGTAAGTGGAACACAAATAGAAAATATAATAATAAAAAGTTACCAGATATAATTCCATGACGATAGAAGCAGAAATCAATTACAAAAGAAATTTTGCCATTGCAAAAAAAAAAAAAAAAAATGAGAAGTAAGGAAAAAGCATAATGAGATGGAACAATATTGCAACAAAACTAGAAAAGAATATATCAAAGCCAAAAACCTTAAGGGTAGGTAACCTTTTTTCAAAATCTCTCGATAGATTATGATAATGGAGAAAATTTTATAAAACAAAGAATGACCTAACAGAAAATAAACTATCAGAACTAAAAAACACAATGAATAAAATGAAAGATAGGAAATCACCAGGAGAGGATAATATACAGGGTGTTCGGGATAAATTTGACAGTTTCGTAAGGAAAAAGAAAATCTTCTTTGTATCTATTAAATTTAATGAATTGACAAAAAACATTACAGGCAGAGTTAATTACAATACTATCAACAAGATTTACTCAAAATAACCACCATTAGCATCGATCACAGCTTCAATTCTGCTTCGGAACCTCGAACAAGCTGATGCTACAGTCTCCCTGGGAAGGGCCGCAAAAACTGTTTTAATTTTATCCATTAACTGGGCTTTTGTATTACTGGAAGTGCGATTGGTGTCTTTTTCAACTGCGCCCCATACAAAATAATCCATGGGGTTAAGGTCTGGGGAGTTTGGAGGCCAAACATTTGGACTGGTGAAGTCGTAGAAATTTTCAGACAACCATTTTTGACTTTTCCCAGAGGTGTGGCAAGGGGTCGAATCCTGCTGCCATACATACGGCCTACCATTGGCTACCCTTGTTATCCAGGGCTTGACTACAGTTAGCAACTCCACGAACAAAGCCCGAATTCCAATGCCAGGGTTCTTCAACACCTGTTCCTGCAGATTTGCGAGGAATTCTGCTGTACGAACGCAATCAGATCGTCTGCTAGGGATCTTTCTTCTTGCTACATCCTCGTAGTCACCATTGCAAGTCTCTAGTTCATGCCTGATTGTTTTTACTGTATTCAGGGAGCATTGGGCAGCAGTCGTAATATCCTTATTTTGATGGCGGGCACGAATCATCATGATACAAGTTATTCTCTTCCATGATTCAGGTGGGTTCCAGCTATCCATCCTTTCTGACATCTTGTATATGAATGAAGAAGGGTCCAAACTTTTAAATGAAGAGAAGTGTGTGTTAATACATGTAACTTACGGAAAAATATAATTAATTATAAATATGTCAAATTTATCCCGAACACCCTGTAAATGTGGAACTATGCAGGTGAAAAATTTAATAAATGTCCTAAAATTCTTCACTGAAATTTAGATTTCTAGATAAACTAACTCTGGGAATAAGAGAATGGCTATGCAAATTTATAACTACAATAACTTTAGGGAAATTCGTCTGTTAAACGCAGGGTACAAAATATTTGCAGCGATATTAAAAGAGACACTAAACACTATTGTCGAGGACAAACTACTACAACAAAATTGGATTCTGAAAGGGTCAATCATGGATCTCAATTTTAACTATAAAATTAATAACTGAAAAGAGAAGAGAATCTCAAAAAAGAAACACTTGGCTTTATTAATTATGAAAGGACATTTGATAAAATTAACAGACAAAAATTGTTTAACATATTTGTTAATTTAAATATATCAAACTTACTCTTTAATTCTTTTCAAGAAATATATACAGAATATATATATCATCATCAAATTCCTGCCATGTACCCTCAAGGGGTGTACAGGATATGATAGTACTACATGAAAAAAATTACATCATTATTAATTTCCTATCTACAATTTTCCTCCAAATCAGTCTGTTACTTGTCAACACTCCAACATTATCAGATCTTATATTTCTATCGTCTAAAGCACTTTGTACCGTATCAATCCACCTATATCTTGGTCTTCCTCTAGGTCGTTTTGCTGCCATCCTGGCAGAGAACACTTGTTTTGCTAATCTTTCCTCGCCCATTCTGTTTAAGTGACCATACCACCTGAGATTAGCTCTGCTAACACATTCCTGGATGCTGACAATGTCAAGTTCTTTCCTAATATCCTCGTTTTTAATATGATACTGCCATTGATGCCATCTGTTCACGCCTATAATCTTTCTCAGGACTCTCATATCTGTGGTCTCTAGTCTCGGTCAAGTGTTTTACTTCTGACCCAGCTCTCAGATCCATAAGTTAAAACTGGTTTGAACACTGTCTTGTATACAGCTAATTTAGTGTTCCGACTAATTTCTCTCTTATTCCATATGAATTTATTCAATTGACTTCCCACCATACCACCTTTACTGATTCTGTTGTCTATTTCTATATTTAATTTACCATCTTCAGTAAAAATCGTGCCTAAATAGCTGAAATGTTTTACTTGTTCCACAGGTTCTCCATTCACAACAAAGTTGACATTTTCAATGATTCTGCCTATTTTCATTGTCATTGTCTTTTTATTGCTGACCTTCATACCATATCTATTACAACAGCTATTCAACTTAGTCAGAGAATCTTGCAGACTTGTAGCAGATTTATTTAGAAGTATAACATCATCCGCATAAAGCAAAGAGCTGACATTAACATCTCCAATTTTGATATCATGTTTAATACCACTTTCCTTCATAACGTGATCCATATAGATAATGAATAACAGAGGGGATAATGTACATCCTTGTCTCACACCAGATTTAACATTAAATCATCTTCCTGTACTTCCTTCAATTCTAACTGCTGACTTACAACTCAAATAAAGACTAAGTATTGCTTGATATAATGCCCCATTGACACCATATAACTGCAGCGTATTGAATAGCTTCTCTCTTGGCACCTTGTCATATGCCTTTTCCAGATCGACAAAACTTAAATACAGATCTTTGTTATATTCCCATGCTTTCTCGACTATTTGTCGTAAAGTGAAGATCTGATCCTGACAGCCTCTATTTGGCCTGAATCCAGCTTGTTCTTCACCAAGGTTTTCTTACACAATTCTTCTCAACCGTTTCTCAAGTATACTTGCATAGATCTTGCCAGGAACACTCAGTCCGGAAATACCTCTGTAATTCTCATATGCAGTTTTATTTCCCTTTTTATATATGGGTACTATGAGAGCTCTACTCCAATCATCGGGAATTCGTCCCTCTGTCCAGGCTTTCTGAACTATGCAGTGCAGCCACTGTAAGACTCTTATACCACCATACTTCAGCATTTCTGGTCGAATATCATCTACTCCTGCTGCCTTTCCACATTTCGAGCCTTTGATGGCTTTTTCTACTTCAAGTATGAATATGTATTCCTGACTGCATGCCTGGTCCGTGTTTTTTACCACTGTGCTGCATCACTGCTTGTTTCATTTAGCAGTTTTTCTAAGTAATTACTCCATACTTCAAGGATATCTTTTTCTCCCGTTTTCATGTCACCTTTATCATCTTTAATTCCTTTTATAGCACTCTTTCCTCCATTCTTAAGCTGCTTCAACAACCTCCAGAATATTTTGCCACCCTCTTGATATTTATTTTCTAGAATATATATATATATATATAAAATAAATCAGCTAACGCCTTTTATTCCCTTATAGGGAGTAGGAGAGGCCTTATACCCTATCTAGCTTTTGGAGACTGAGTGGGCAGTTCAATCTCCACCGGTAGTCAATCAGAGATAGTTGGCCCATGTCTATCACTAATTATAGCAGCCACCGATGAAGAGGCTGGCAAACAAGCGCTGCCATCTCTTGGTACCTAACCCTAACAAGATATGTCACTGTCTGAAATAATGCGGATACTACGGTCGATTTTCTTGAGTTTATGGGATGAAAAACCCGAGTTTACTGGAGGAAAAAGCCTCTTACCTCTGCCAGAGATCGACTAACTTGGGAACTGGTCGAAGAAAGGCTTAGAAAAAGTTCCTCCAGTTGGAGATCAGACTTGAACTTAAGTCAAACTTCGAGCGACCAAGCGCCACTTCCTCTGAGCTAGAGGCACTATATATATTCAGGTATAAATATATTCAGGTATCACAATCAAAGAAATATAAAGAATTGCAGAGATTTAAAATTGAAATAACAGAACAAGTACAAAAAGACAGTAGCGTGTTCGAAAACAAAATTAAGCTTGAGTTCCAAACAAACGTTTACTACGCGCACTAGCGGCAGCGCATAGTATACATTTGTTTGGAAATCAAGCTCGCATTTTGTTTTCAAACACGCTACTGTTTTTTTTATACTTGTTCTGTTATTACAATTTTAAGCTCTGTAATTCTTCATATATTTCTTTGCCTGTGATACCTGAAGATGTTGATCTATTCAACAAAACTTGTTAACTAGTAGTATCTTTTTAAATATACCATGTCATCTTTTTATCTCTAGGTAACAGTCATTAAAGTTTTTTGAATAATATTCCAACCAACCAAGTAAAAATGAATTCTGAAAAAAAAAAAAAAAAAATTTATATATATATATATATATATACAGGGTGTTCGGGATAAATTTGACATATTTATAATTAATTATATTTTTCCGTAAGTTACATGTATTAACACACACTTCTCTTCATTTAAAAGTTTGGACCCTTCTTCATTCATATACAAGATGTCAGAAAGGATGGATAGCTGGAACCCACCTGAATCATGGAAGAGAATAACTTGTATCATGATGATTCGTGCCCGCCATCAAAATAAGGATATTACGACTGCTGCCCAATGCTCCCTGAATACAGTAAACACAATCAGGCATGAACTAGAGACTTGCAATGGTGACTACGAGGATGTAGCAAGAAGAAAGATCCCTAGCAGACGATCTGATTGCGTTCGTACAGCAGAATTCCTCGCAAATCTGCAGGAACAGGTGTTGAAGAACCCTGGCAATGGAATTCGGGCTTTGTTCGTGGAGTTGCTAACTGTAGTCAAGCCCTGGATAACAAGGGTAGCCAATGGTAGGCCGTATGTATGGCAGCAGGATTCGGCCCCTTGCCACACCTCTGGGAAAAGTCAAAAATGGTTGTCTGAAAATTTCTACGACTTCACCAGTCCAAATGTTTGGCCTCCAAACTCCCCAGACCTTAACCCCATGGATTATTTTGTATGGGGCGCAGTTGAAAAAGACACCAATCGCACTTCCAGTAATACAAAAGCCCAGTTAATGGATAAAATTAAAACAGTTTTTGCGGCCCTTCCCAGGGAGACTGTAGCATCAGCTTGTTCGAGGTTCCGAAGCAGAATTGAAGCTGTGATCGATGCTAATGGTGGTTATTTTGAGTAAATCTTGTTGATAGTATTGTAATTAACTCTGCCTGTAATGTTTTTTTGTCAATTCATTAAATTTAATAGATACAAAGAAGATTTTCTTTTTCCTTACGAAACTGTCAAATTTATCCCGAACACCCCTGTATATATATATATATATATAAAGAGATTTAAGGACTAAAACCGAGAATAATTGTAAGGCTTTAATCATATATAAAATACTACTAAAATCGGCTTTTGACAGCCTTCTATAGATGTCTTCTAAAAATAGGAAAAGCAATAAAAACACTGAAGTTTAAAACTGAGAAGCACAGGAAGATTGCAGTACATAATTGACATGAAAAAACATTGTATTTACATTTAAGTTGTTCTTTCAAACGTGGCATTGTTTGTTAAATGCATGCTTGCTTCAGTACTGGCGTTCACGAGAGTCTGTAAGCACGCACTCAACAAACAATGCCACGTTTGAAAGAACAACTTAAATGTAAATACAATGTTTTTTCATGTCAATTATGTACTGCAATCTTCCTGTGCTTCTGAGTTTTAAACGTGTTTTTATTGCTGTTTCCTATTTTTAGAAGAGACCTGAAGAAGGCTGTCAAAAGCCGAAACTAGTAGTATTTTATATCATTAAAGCCTTACAATTATTCTCGGTTTTAGTAATGAAATCTCTTTATAAAAATGTATCGAAACATCCGAGTCAATGTTCCTGAATGCATATATATATATATACACACTCGATGAGTCTTTGGACTCCCTGGTGGTGTCAAATAATAATAATAATAATATATATAATGCAGTGGATTTACTGGGCTATACGACATGATTAAATAAATTTAACGGCTAGAAGATGAGAGATGCCAAAATAGATATGCTAATATATTTCTTCCTTACATTGCCAAAGGTCTGAGAAATTTAGCCTAATCAGACTGAAAAGAAGGATGTGAGCTCCCTTTCACCATAGGCACTTTATAGTTGGATCATTCAATTATTTTAACCATATTCGAAATATCATTACTTCTTAATTGCTTAAGGTTCCTGGATAAGTTCTGCATAATTAAACCAAAATGGAGATGGGACTGTAAAGGAGGCAGAAGAAAGGGATGCTGCAAACATGACTAGAGCTCACATTATTCAACAATTTTGGCAGTTTATTCCTCAACTACTTTATCTATTTCACTTAATAAAATAGGTTATATCTCGTGTTAAAAAAAAAAAAAAACACTAAGAAAGTAAGAGAGTTTGCTTGCACTAAAAGCAGCTACTTAACTGATATAATTGCTAAAAATGTAAATCACTTTCCCCATCTTATGAAAGTTGAGCAATTCATTAACCATAAAAACAACAACAATACTACTACTGATTCTTAAAAATACTTTCAGAAACTTTTAAATTATAGCCAACCAGCCTCTGCTGTGAATGATCAACACAGAAGATATAAGATTAATCTTAGAAGGGAATTTTACATAGGCACATGGAATGTTCGGGGTCTACAGATAGGGGACTTAAATGCAAAAATGGGAAAGAGTATGAGAGTCAGGCCAGAGTGTGGCATGTTTGGTCTGGGTGAATGTAACACCCGTGGTGAAAGACTGTTGGAATTTGCCCATGCTAGCAGATTAGTTATTACCAATACCTGTTTCCAGAAATATCCATGAAGGACCTATACTTGGACATCTAACATTGATAGGTCAAGGCACCAGATTGATTACATACTGGCCGTCCAGCAGTGAAAGACAAGCATCTCTGATTGCATTCTTTTCCTGGAGAGTAATTCCTAGTGGATTCACAGAAGAAACATCAACTCAGTTGGATGATTTTTTGGAGACTAGTGAGGAGAACTCACCAGAAATGCTTTGGGAAGGAGTCAAGATGATAATACAGGATACAGCAAAGAAGTATCTCGGCCCAATAAGAAGACCAAGAGACACATGGATATCAGATTCAACATGGGAACTAATCAAAAGAAGGCAGTTGAAAAAACAAAGAGACACAGCGACTGAAGAATACAAGAGATTGTATAGAGAAGTCAGAAGAGCCATCAAGCAGGACAAGGAAAAGTTCTATACTAATAAATGTGAAGAGTTTCAGATTAGGAGGCACAATTATAAAAGGATGTTTTATTTAGTTTGTGACTTAAATAACAAGTTTAAGCCTAAATTGAATGTCATCAAAGACAGGAATGGAGCATTACTGACAGAAGAATTGGAAATCAAAAACAGATGGAAAGAATACTGTGAGATACTATACAGCAGAGTGGATAAAGAAAATGTGGAGCCCTCTCACCAGGAAAATTTTGATTTGGAATCTCCTCCACTTAGGCATGAAGTTGAAAGAGCAGTTAAGCAGCTTAACAGCAATAAGGCCCCAGGTGCAGATGAAATCTCAGCAGAGTTAAGGCCACAGGGGATGGAGGGATAAGAGTGTTTCATAGATTGATTCCAAGGATATGGGAGACAGGATCATGGCCTAGAGACTGGCCATGATCCTGTCCATAATAATAATAATTATTATTATTATTATTCGTGACACCTCCAAGGAGTCCGAAGACTCATCGCGGGAGGACACCTACAGTACAACACTGTCTCCACTACTACACACAACCTCTACTACCAATCACCTACATCAGCGCCATCTACTGCTCACAGCCACTACCACCACAGCTAGAATTTTTTGTCTGTAAATTGTGTGTGTTCTGAAGGGCTGATTTGTCTGTATGTGGGATGAAAAATCCAAGTTTCCGAGAGAAAAACCCCTGCTACCTCCGTATGAGATTGGCTAACTCACCTTCGATTGAAAAAGTCCATATAAAGATTCCTCCATTAATGACGAGAATCGAACTTAGGCCTTTTCTAATCGAAGGGCGCAACTACCTTCATTCTTCCAATTGCTGTACAGAGACACTTTTAGAACTATTATAGAACTATTAGTTTAATATCATCATGTAAACAAAATTTTATTGAAGATCATTCTAAATAAGATTAAGGCCAAAGTTGAGGCAGAGATGCTAGAGGAACAAGCAGGTTTTAGGAAAGGTAAGGGCACCAGAGATCAGATCCTTTGCTTTAGACAGATCATAGAAAAATATAAAGAATTCAGGCTCCCTCTGGTAATGTGTTTCTTAGACTACTCTTGAGCATATGAAACTGTAGGAAGTAATGAAAAGAATGGGTTTTCCTTAATGCACTATCAGTTTGAATAGCCATATAGGGAGCAAGAAACCACGGTAAGAACAGGTGTTGGATTGACTGACTGGCTTCAAGTTGGTAAAGGAGTTAGGCAAGGGTGTTTACTTTCTCCTCGCTTGTTTCGTATATATGCAGAAGGACATCATGCATGAAACATTGGATGAGCTCAAGACAGGAATTAGGATAGGAGGTAGATTGATCACTAATCTGAGGTATGCTGATAATACAGTACTCCTTTGTAATGACAAGGAAGAACTAGGACTAATTCTTGACAAAGTTAACAAGATCAGTAATAACAGAGGACTTCAACTCAGTCCTAGCAAGACAAAGATTTTGGTTCTCAAAGGAAATACAAACAGAGAATCTCTTGAGAAACGAGTGTACCTTAATAGAGAAAGAACTGAGGAAGTCAGCAAGTTTGAGTACCTGGGATCCATTATTAATGTGCAGAAAAAGGTTATGAATGGCTAAAACAACAGTCAGAGACTCATCTAAAATCTGGAAGGATGAATCTAAATCCATGGGTACAAAGTCGAGGATTTTGGATGCAGTTGACAAACCTGTTGACAGAGTATGCAGCAGTGACTTATGAATGTATAGGGTTCATATATTTTTGAAAAACAAATACGGGACGCTTTCGGTTTGAATAAACCTACAAAATTGTATTGCTTTTCTTACTTACAAACATCAGCAAAGGGAAAAGAATTTAATTAATTATAGCAATCTTAAAATTGAACTTTAAACAATGCTAAATCATTGATCTTTGCCTGTGATATACTTCTCAGATGACTGTATTTTCTCAAGTAAAGAATGATTATGTTTCCAAGTTATGAAATTCCACACAGTCCTTATTGAAAAACACTCTAACAATGAGCATAGCTTTCACAGTTTCTAAAGATAACCTATTCTATTCATTTGTCTATAAGGAGTTCATCCGGGAAAAAAGTCTTTCAATGCTAGCATTTGTGCCAGGAATGCAGCAGAAGAACTAAACAATCTTCTTCAAATTTATTAATTCATTTACTCCAACACTGTTGAATAATTCATACCAAATTTCTCCTGTAGATTTTGCTTTAATTTCTTCTTTCTTCTCTGTAATTGCCTTTTTCAAGATCATCACCTCATCAAACAGTTCACTTTCATTGATTTTTGTGTTTGGGCAGACCTCTTCAATAGTTGTTACACTTTTCTGACTGAGACTGGCTTCTGGATTCTTCAATAAAATCCAAGACAAACTTTCAAAAGTAAGAGTGTCAGAAGACCATTCATGGATGTATTCTATACAGGTGTTATAAAATCATTTTTATAATTACCATAATTCTTCTCAGTGATGAGTCCATCTTCAATTAATGCCTTCAGTAAGGACTGTTATTTCCTTGTTGCAAAATCATTATCTCATCTCTGCTGAAGTTTCTTTAAGAGGCTTTCAATAATGGATTTTGCTTCAGTAAGAGTGACTTTCTCACCTTCAATTGCACAAATTGTTGCATGAAACATTTCAGATCATCATTCTAGAAATGTGGCTATTAGCTCTGAAACTGGATTACTAAAGAAATTTTTTAGAAGCAATGGTGGTTTATCAAGTGAAAGAACATATGATTTGAGAACTTCGTACATCTCATTCATCCTTTTGAGAGCAGGGTAGTACAGAGACAACCATCGCATTTTGGAGTGCCCTAACACTGTCTTGTACTCAGTATTTAAAAAGTCACAAAAACCTTTGAGTGTATGCACTCTAACAGTATAGATATAAAAATGCTGATATAATTTTTCAATGACAGCTTGAATGTCCATGGGCAATATCAGTTGCACACTGTATAGCATTATTTATGATATTGGATGAACAACCAACTCCTATCAATGTATGATTCAATTTTGATTTCAATTTATAAAAAACATTGTTCTTTCCTCTTCTGGAACTTCCACCAAAATTTGTATTAATATTATCTGCTGACAAGCAACAACTTTCTTTTCAATATTCCACGTTGTCACTAGTTGCCATACATATTCTGTAAGTTGGTCTGCAGTTTCACACGGTAAATCTAAAAACTCTAGAACCATAGTTTTGATGGCCTCTTCTGGTATGAAGTATCGAACTAGAACTGGAACTATTTTCAAAGCACCGTGCTTAGAACTGTCTATCATTATTGACACATAATTAGCTTTCTCAAGTTCGTTTCTGAAAACAGCCATTGCATAAGACTAATACACTCACAATTATAGCTTCAGTATTCTTTTGACTGCAAGTTAACTTTTTGTAATATAGTTTCCGGATTATTTTCGACGTGCAGTCCATCGAACTGAAACTCTGGTTATACATGATATGCAAATTTAGCTTCTTCAGCTGCAAGATTTCTTTCCATTTCACCCATTGTTTTTTCAGAAAAATAATCTGACACTTTACTACTTACACTTGCATTTTCTGCTAATTTGTGTCTCTTCGTAGCGATGTGCTGCATTATGTCTGACCGACCGCCGTGTTGTATGCTGATTATTGCATTACATTGTGTACATTTCACTTTCTTGTCGACTTTGCCATCGCAATTACATGGTATAATAAAATGGTATTCAGTCCTTAGCTTTTCTGTGAGAACACACTTTCTCTTCGGCATTTTAAAGGCATATAAAATAATAAAACTAATTACATTTCATAACAGATCTGTGTCATATCAAATAAGCCATGCTTAGTTATTACAACATCCGCTAGTTGCATTATTCTCGCAACATGTCAGTATTGTCAATTGATAATACAATTTTATGATCAATAACTAATATCGATTTCTTGGCAATTACATGTTTTATGTTTAAGAATGGGAATGTTAAACACAAATCCACAAATTACGGGACAATTCTGCGTCCCGAAGAGTTTTATCGGGACGCCAGGACACAAACTCATAAGGGACAATCCTGTAAAATACGGGACGTATACGAACCCTATGGATGTGAGACTTGGAACCTAAAGAAGTCAGATGAGAAACGGATATCTGCTTTGAGATGTGGTGTTACAGAAGGCTGTTGAGGATATCATATACTGAAAGGTGTACAAATGAATGGGTTTTAGAAAAGATCAGTAGAACTTTAAGGCTCCTTAAGGATATTGACAGAAGAAAGTTAAAACATTTTGGACACATAAAGGATGGAAGGGGGACTTCTCAGAACAGTAATAGAAGGGAAAGTTCCTGGAAAAAGAGGAAGGGGTAGACCATCAATGAGATGGATGGATGGTATGTGTGTGGAGTGACTGATCTTCAGAGAGTTGAGGCTGCCAGAAAAGCAAACAACAGGACTACATGGCGAGGCCTGGTGTGGCACATCACTGAGCATCGGAGTGACTACATGGCATCTGTAGATGCCCAGTGAACATAGAGAGAGAGCCTCTGTTTCCATTTCCACATTACTTGGCTCGCTTCTTTTTTGCAACTGATTTTTATGAGATAGTTAATATGTCTGGCCATCATTTTCATCTATTTACTTCCGTTATTTTCTTAGATTTAGTGCAACTGCTTTATTTCTCGTTGTAAGTTCATAATATTAAAGTGGGTTTGGCTTGAAATTAAATATACACAGTGATGGTAAGATTTTATTTGTTTGCATGAACAGCCAGCACAGTGCCATCTTATTTGTAGTTTTCAGTACTATAGCCAACCACACTACTGAAGCAGCATTTTATGCTACATACAAAACATTTTTGTAATCTGCTCAAAATGTGGCATCTAAAAATACCAGAGCATTTGCCAGTTAGTGTCATTAATTTTTTTTTCACTGAATAGGTTCAGTAAAAATAAAAATTCATCTATCTGAGTTAGTTGATGTGAAAATTTTAAATCCATATTTTTTTAATTATGTTATACTATTGCATAAAAATAAGTAAACTTTTACTTTGCCAGATATTGTTGGCAATAAGGAGACTTGATTGACAGAGGATGATATAAAGATAGAATATAAAAGGCACATGACAAACTCTTGAGCTGAACACTGAAGAAGAAAGTGGGTGAAAGAGATATTATGTTTTAGGGAGGTTAGGAAAGGGAGAAGGTGTATTGCAAATGATAGCAGAAGAAATGCAAACATACAGAAGTTTACCCAGAAGGTAAGGACATGGAGGCAGTGCTTTTGAGACTCTCTGGTATGAGATAAATGCCAGCAGAAAAAAATATATTGTTATTTACCTTGATAGGCCAAGGAATGCATTGGCAAATTTGCCTTGTGAGTGAAGTATAAATAAATATTATGGAGACTTAGGTTGGAAGGAGGAAAGGGGAAGGTATGCAGCTAATTGCTAATAATAACTGAATTGTTTAGAATAACATGTGATTGAGGTTTGAGAGTGCTTGATCTAATGAAAGCATCAATGGTTGGGATTAAAAGCAGCCATTTTGTCACTGATTGGAGAAAGTCATTATGTAGTCTTCCATTAGAATAAGGCTAAGCCTGTAGAGTTTTCAATTAAGGAGGGGCATATGTGAAAAAAAAAAAAAAAGATGGAAAGAGTATGCAGAGGATTTGTACAAAAAAGATAATACTATTGAAGTAGAATTTGAATGGAGAGAATTGTTGAAGAACCCATGATAATGAAGAGTGAAGTGATATCAGCAGTGGAACAGCTGCCAAAAAGAGGAGCTCTTGGAGCTGATGGAGTGTCAGTGAAATTATTGAGCACAACTAGGGACAAAGTAGTGAATATTTAGACTGCAGTTTGTCAACAGGTTTGGAAAAAAATATACCTTCCTTAGAGATTGGAAAACATCAGTATTCATCCCAATTCCAAAAAAAAAAAAAAAAAAAAATTCCAATCTCAGAGATTGTGAGAATTATAGAACCATCGCTTTAATTTCACATGCAAGTAAAGTTATGCTGAAAGTCATCTAACAAAGGCTGGAGCCATATGTGAATAGAGAAATGTCACAAGAACAGGTAGGCTTTACGAAAGGTAGAGGAACTAGTGACCAGATAGCAAACATGAAATGGAGAATTTCAGAAGAAGGTACTCATCTGTTTTATTGATTATAAGAAAGCTTTTGATTCTGTGGATCACAACAGACTGTGGATTGTAATAAGATCAATGGGAATACCTGAGCATCTAATTCTCTTGATAAGAGAGCCGTATGACAACCAAGAAGTTAAGGATAAACAGTCTTTGGAGAAACTGACAGTGTTTGCGGAGAAAAAGGGATTCAGCAGGATTGTATACTCTCACCCTATCTATAATATTTGTAGTGAATACATTATGAGAATGGCTAACTTAGACAAAGACCCAACTAGAATTAAGATTGGTGCCAGAAAAAATAAACAATTTAAGATATGCAAATGATACAACCTTATAGCGGAAACTAAAGAAGGTCTGGAGTGGTTGATTCTATTGGTTAAGAGGGAAAGCAACAAAGCTGGACTTAATTTAAACATCAGCAAAACAAAAGTGATGGTTTTTGGCAATTTAGATGAATTTATGATAGAGGGAAATAAAATAGAAATCATGGATGAATACTCATGGAATAAGGATATTGAATAAGGAATTAATGGAATACCTTCGATATGATAAAAATGAATTAAGAAGACAGGCTAAGATGGCAAACGATTCAATGCATAAGCTGTGTAGAAGGAATGGATGCAAGTTTTTGAATGTGTGGAGTGAGTTTGAGGGAAGATTAGATTTGTATAAGAGGGATGGCCTATTCCTGAATGAGTTTGGTATCAGGACTCTTGAAAAACTAATAAATGGTATGAGTCTTAACACAGAGAGTCAGGGAAACTAAATTATAATGTTTAAAAACTAATAAATGGTATGAAACAGAGAGGCAGGGAAACTAAATTATAATGGGAGAATTGATAAAGAAAATAAGTGTAAGATCGACAATGTCATATAATTGTGCTAATGACAGGAATGGGCATTATCATGGAAATGATTGAGGAGAGAACGATTTTGATTTTGTGTTCGTTTGGTTTGGACCTATCAAACGTGCACTAGAGAAGAATAGATATCTGAAAGTTGTCCAACTGTGTCATGCACACTGCAGACAAGAGTATATAAAAGAACATGCAAGTAGCTTATTATGTCTATATACGAATGCTAGGAATATCTAAAACAAAGCGATAGAGTTTGTTGCCTTAGTCAATATGTTGGGACCTCAGGTGGTAGGCATTAGTTAGACCTGACTATCAGAATCAGACATCCTAACAGGTATTGAATGTAAAGGGTACAGTATTTTTAGAAAGGATAGACAGGATAGCAGAAGATGGAAGCATAATGCTAATGATATCGGATGACTTGAATCCAGTTAGTGTTGAGAACTATGATTGTAGTACTAGTAACAGTATTTCATGTTTCAGTGAATTTGAAACCATCTGCTGTGAGGTGGAGTCTAACAAGATCAATTACATGGTGAGGTGTTGTTACAGATCTGTTGGATCAATTGCTAGTAATGAAGAAATGCACCACCAAATAGAGATGATGGGTGCAAAAAAGGGTAATCGTATTGGGAGACTTTAATTATCCAAATGTTGATTGGGTAGCAGTAAAATATCATTAGAAGAATGAAACTAAATATAGTGAGCTCTTGCATGACAACTTCCTCAAGTGATAGAAAGAACTCGAGGTCAAAGAGTGTTAGATTTGATTATAGTGTCAGAGTTGTTTCAGTTAAAGACGTAACTGTTCTACCTCTAATTGGTGACAGTGATCATGCGGTACTCACTTGGAAAGTAACAAAGTTTGTGAATGTATATTTAGAAAGGGTTACATACTGAACTACAAAGCAGGAAATTATGACCAACTGAGGAATATACTGAGTTCAGCAGAATGGTATTGGTTGGTGGGTGGGAAGAATATCGACAGTGCATGGGAAGCATTTAAAAATACTTAAATGATTCAATATCAGAATGTGTCCCGAGAGTTCGATGGATAAATAGGGTAGGAGTGAAATGGATGTGTAATCTCATTAAGCAAGAGATTCATAAGAAATATGAGACGAATGAAACTAAATATATTGAGAAAGAAAGACAACCGACGAGAATTCTATCGATATGCTGCAAGTAAAAGAAGAAATGAATATGAAAGGAATAACTCTTCTGAATGCAGATGCGGTGAGGGTGACAGATGCAGAAGAGGTTGTTCAAATAATGATTGCCCATTTTGCTAAAAGCTATCAACCTGGTGCATGCAACATTAAGAACACTGCTACCTCTTCTGTAGAAACTCAGGTGTATGAAGTGAACGTATTACGGCTCTTGCACAAACTGAATAAGATTTCAGCAATAGATTCTGATGAGATATCAGCATGAGTGCTAAAAGAGTTCATCTGAATTGGCTATTCCTTTGACCAGACTATATAATTTGAGTCTCAGAACAGGGAAGATTCCACAGAATTGGAAAGAATGTATGGTAATCCCATTGCACAAGAGTGGTGCAAAGACTGATGTATCCAACTATCAACCAGTCAGTATCTCAGGAGTGATGGTGGTGAAGATTTTGGAAAAATTGGTCAGGGCATGCATTCAGAAATAGGTTGACATTGAATCTCTACTTTGCACTGAACACCATGGGTTTACTAATGGAAGGTCATGTTTTAGCAACTTGCATTCTGTATGTTACCATTGAACTAGATAAGGGGAATAGATACAACATGGCACTTAGATTTTGGTAAGGCTTTTGAGATTACAGCATGCAAGACTGTTGCATAAATTGGAGAATATGGGGTTGGATTATAGAATATTATCATGGATAAGAGGATGACTAACTGACAGATATCAAAAAGTAATATATGGGGAATGAGAGTCTGCAAGATTTAAGGTAACCAGTGGTGTACCACAAGGATCAGTACTTGGTTCGCTTTTATTCAGTCTGTACATTAATGATATTGGGAAGGATTTGACAAGCAAAATACAGCTATTTGCTGATGATGCAAAGATATAAATTAAATTAAATGCAAAGAAATTACATTCTTGGTTTTATTATTATTATTATTATTACCCAAGACCTCATGGAGTCAAAGACTCATCTGGGAGATCCTTTTATCACACACACACAGCTCATCATACCATGCTTTTGAACACATTCAAACTCCCTGCAGACACCACACTCTCAGGCAAGGCATTCCAATCATTTACAACTCTGCACGAAAAAAACCTGCCTCTCACTCCCTTACTCACACCTTCTTTATACAGTTTCCAGGGATGACCTCTGGTTCTCCCCCGATCTCCCACTATTTTCTGTAGAACTTCTCCAGCATTGATCCTATAATAACCCCTTACCAACTTGTAGGTCTCTATCATATCTCCCCTCTTCCTCCTGTCCACCAGACTCTGCAAGTTACATCTTCTCAATCTTTCCTCATACTCGACATTCCAAAGGTCAGAAACTACCTTAGTCAGTTGCCTTTGGACCCCTTCCAACATCTCTTCATCCTTCTGAAAACCAGGTGACCAAATCTGGGCACAATGGTCCATGTGTGGCCTAATCAAAGCCTTGTACAATGGAACAAGAATCTCCCTACTTCTACACGTCAGTGTCCTCTGCATCATTCCCGGAAGCCTTTGTGTTGTCTTCACAATTTTGGCTATGTGTCCCCTAAATTTCAGATCCTTATTCACTATCACCCCCAGATCTCTTATTTCTTCCACCTCCAACAATGTATCCTCACCAAGCATAAATTCTGCATCCCATCTTTGTTTTCCAAATTTTAAAACCTTACATATTGCAACATTGAACTCACATCCCCATTTCTGTGCCCAATATCACTCAATTTATTGAAGTCTTCCTGCAAGGTCACAACATCCTCACTAATCTTCATATTCGTCCCAACTTTGCATCATCTGCAAACAACTGAATATCTCTATCCAAATCTTCACCTGTATCATTAACATACAAGTTAAACAGTAATGACCCTAAAACAGATCCCCGAGGCACTCCGCTAGTGACTTTCCTTTTCCTCAACATCGCTCCCCCATAAACAGCTTGTTGATGCCTATCAGACAGCCAGTCTCAAATCCAATGCACAATCTAATATCCAACCCATCTGCTCCAGTTTGACTATCAATTTATCATGAGGTACTTTATCAAAAGCCTTTGCGAAATTCAAGTATATCACTGTGTATCCTTCTCCTCTGTCCAAGGAAGCAGTCACTTTATTGTAATAAGTAAGTAGATTACTAAAACATGACCTCCCTTTAGCAAATCCATGCTGTCCATCAAAGATGATACCATTGTTGTCAACCCAACTCTGGATCCTAGTTCTCACAGCTTCTCCAACAACTTAACCACAACACCTGACACACACAGATAGGCCTATACTTTGATGCTTGAGTTTGATCACCTCCTTTATGAAGTGGAACAATCTTGCCCTCCTTCCACTCCTTAGGGATTTGTCCGAGTGCAAGACTCGTTTTAAAAAAATATATCAAGACAGGTGTCAACTCCCTGGCACATTGCTTCAGAATACATGTCGATATATTATCAAGTCCCACAGCCTTATTAACATCTAGTTTACTCAACTCCCCATACACCTCTTGCTCACTTACAGTCAGTCTCTCCTCCCCATCATCTACTGCTCTCCATCTCTCTATGAAGTCACATTCACAAGATTGAAAGACCTTTATGAACTGCTCATTAAGTATCTCCACCACACATTCCACAATAGCTGTCTTTATACCATTTTTTCCAATCAGTGTCATTCTTCCATAATCATTCTTTCTTTTGTTGGCTACATATCGAAATGATTCTTTTTGGCTTCATTAGCTAACTGCTGTTCATACCTCTCTTTAGCTACCCTCACCAACCAAGTCACTCTCCTTGCATGGTCTTTGTAGACCTCATGGAATTGGTTATTTCCACGTCGCTTATGCTGCCTCCACAATGCCCTCTTTCTCTGTATCGCATGCTTAATCTCTTTATTCATCCATCTCACACCTACTTTATTTAACCTTCTCACCCTTGGAATATATTTAGACATTGCATCTACTAGATAGTTTTTGAAAATCCTGCAAGCTGTATTGATCTCTTTTCCAGCTAACTCCTCATTCCATGTTACACCCACAAGTTGTCTCCTGAGCTCTTCATAATCAACCCCCCCCCCCCCTTTAGTTCCACATATACCCTTTTCTCACAGAGGTCCTCACACTACTGGCAACCACCCAGGTTAATCACCTCATAGTCACTCTCACCAATTGGTGGATGATTTGACACCTCATTTATAATTACATCCTCTGATGAGATGACCAAATCCAAGACCCTCAATCCTCACGTGCCCTCTGTTACATACTGTCTGAGGTAGTTATCCCTCAAAAAAAAAAGTTTAATTCTTTATCCAAGTATAAGCAAATTCTTTATCAAAGTTTGTGCCTGAAGTATTTTAAGAACAAGGCAACTCGTATATAGAGGCTGATGACTTCATATCACTCGCCTCAATATCCCATAATGCAAAGCACATATCTTTACAGACATGTATAGTGCTATGCATTATGGAAGGGGTCACTACCTAGACTGGTTTCAATCTTTATTGAGGTCTCATCAGTGGGAACCAGACCCAGATGTGAGCCATAGGTTGAAGTAATGCAGACGCCATACTTTCATATATGAGTAGCCAGGTGTTACACCTTATTATTAAAATACTTAGAAATTCTTGTTGTTGGAAGTTCTTCCACTCTTGATTATACTACAAATTAAAGATCCCATATCAGTATCCCATAATGCCAAGCACTTTGTTGGCTCCCACTGATGAGACCTCAATAAAGATTGAAACCAGTCTAGGTAGTGATCCTTCCCATAATGCATAGCATTATACATGTCTATAAGTATATGTGCTTTGCATTATGGGATACTAAGGCAATGTATAGTCATCAGCCTCTATATATGAGTTGACCTGTCTTGAAAATACTTTAGGCTCAAACTTTGTTTGCTTACACTTGGATAAAGGATTAAAACCAAGAATATAATTTTTTCGCATCTTTAATTTATAGTATAACCAAATGGGAAAACTTTCAACAACTATCTCTGATACAAAAATAGGTAGGGTAATCAGGGATGCTGCTGTTATGCTGTACTTGGAAATGATTTAAATAGGCTTGAATTATGGGCTTGGGAAAATGGATATCAGCTCAATGTCAATAAATGTAAAGTCATGCACTTTGGTGTGATTAAATATCCAATGTCATATTATATTGGTGGGATTATGCTAGAAGAAACTGATCAGGCTAGTGATCTTGGAGTTTTAGTGAATAGCAAGTTGAAATTCAGGGGCCATGTAGGAAAGATTGCAAATACAATTCAAAAGATAATTGTGATGCTGAAACAAACTTTCACATGTAAAAATAAGCATATTATTTTGCTTATTTTTACATGTTTCACATGTAAAAATAAGCAAATACAATGCCTTGGTAAGACTTGACTTGGACTGTTGTGCACAGGTCTGGTTTCTGTTCTGATTCCAAGGATGCCCCCTCCCCCCTTCATGAAATGAAAAATTGCATCAACTGAAATCCTGTATGACCCATTTAGAAGTTTGTATGTCTCAATCATATCAACTCTCTTTCTCCTGTTTGCTAATGTCTGCAGTCTACAAATTCTCAGTCTGTCTTCATAATCAGTATTCCGCAATCCTGATATCATTTTTATCACTACTTTGCACTCTCTCCACTATATCAGAATCAAAACTGAAACCAGGAGACCAGACTTGAACACATTAGTCCAAGTGAGCTCTTATCAAGGTCTTTTGTAAAGAGGCAAAATGACATCCTTATCTTTACATGTTGAAATTAAGTTCTTTTCAACATTATAATTATCTTTTGAGTTGTCTTTGCATCTTTGGTACATGGCCTCTGCACTTCAACTTGCTGTTTACTAACACTCCAAGATCCCCAGTATGATCAATTTCTTCTAGTGTAATTCCACCAATATAATACGACATTGGATATCAAATCATGCCAAAGTGCATGACTTTAGTTTTACTAACATTGAACTGGCATCCATTTTCCCATGCCCACAATTCCATCCTATTTAAATAATTTACAAGTACTGCATATCAGCAGCATCCCTGATTACCCCACCTAATTTTGCATCATCAGCATATAGCTGTGCCATCTGTCAAATCCTTCTTAATATCGTTAATGTACAGATTGAATAACAGCGAATCAATGACTGATCCATGTGGTATACCACAAGCTACCTTAAATTTCGCAGACTCGCATCCCCCATATACCACGCTAATATTTTATAATCCAAACCCATATTCTCCAATTGATACAACAGTCTACCATGCTGTATTCTGTCAAAAGCCTTAACAAAATCCAAAAGTATCACCATGTATCCATTCCTCTTGTTCCAATGGTAACATTGTTATAGAATGTGAGCATGTTGCTGAAACATGACCTTCCCTTAGTAAACCCATGCTGTTCGTTGCAAAGTAGAGATTCCCTGTCAACCCATTTCTGAATGCGAGTCCTAGTAAATTTTTCCAAAATCTTCACCACCACTCCTGATATATAACAGCCTGTGTATGAGTCTTCTTCCAAAAAACTAAATATTGCAACCTTCCATCTGGTTGACATAGAATTGGAAGATCTGAAAAGTCTAATTGTTTATTTACTTCTTTTCTAAGGTGAATTGGATCCTGGGATGAAGTGCATTTAATTTGGAAAAAAACTACTGAAACTCAGAGAAAGAGCCATTCCAAATTACAAAAATATCATCTGCAAATCTGTATATTGGTACAAATTTGGATGATATTTGTTAAATGTTATCAAAGATACATTGTTCAAAGTGTTCCATGAAGTAAGAGAATATAAGCAATACTAAGAGAAATAGGATTGTCCATTGCCGTTCCTTCAATTTTTTGATATAATTTGTTTTTAAAGGAGAAATAACCTGAATGTATAACAAAATGAAATAATTTAAGAACTTCTGAATAAAGTAGTTAACAAGGATAGAAATTTTATTTTTAAAATCTGAAGTGTTTATATATATATACATATGTGTAAAAAAAGAATATAGTACATATGATAAAAAATAGAAGAATTGTTCTAGATGTGAAAATCCAATACGAACAGTAAGTTATTTTCAAACAAAACAGATGAAAATCATTGAATAAAATCTATTTAATTTTAATGGAATATTTTTTTGTTTGAAATAGTTGTTTAAAGTATATAGATATGTATCTTTCTTAAAGAAAGTAGTGTGTCACTAATAAAACAGAAATTCGAAAAGGTCCAAATACACCTGTGTGCATGTGGTTATTAGTTAAATTTTATTCGCCGCCACTTTCTGACAGTAGCTGCATTCTTTTTTTGTGAGACTGGAATTAAATCACTTCCATCACTTGAAACACTTTGGCCATCCCATTCATACTGCAATGGTGAAACATTTTTTTCAGTAAAAGGAACTAAATTAGCACTAATTTCCAATAATTCAGAAGGTTTTTTTTTTTTTTTTAACCACAAACTCTGTAATTAATCGTTGAGATCCTGTTTTGATTAGATCTTTGTATAATTCTTCATATCGCATCATACATGACTTCAGTTCATATTTAAACTGTTCAGCTCATTCAGTATTTGGATCATGTGTAAGAAAATGAATTTGCATTTACTAGCCATTTGAAGCCCTTCTTTAATTAATCCTGCAGGAGTGGAATCTCATTATCATCACTTTTTACTTTTTCACCTAGATTCTCAAAAACAGCTTCTATTATTTTGTCATCAATTCTTCAATATCTGCAGATGAAAAATCATCAAATCCTTCTCCGCGAAGTCCATGTGCTAATCTGATGTTATTGGGATATTCAGTTGTACAGCAAAGGTAAAGGGTGTTTCTTTTTTCATACCTTCTGGCCAAGTAGCTCTCCAGCATGCATTTAAAGTTGATGGTTTCAATTCTGATAATGCCAACTTTGCAAGTTTGATACAATCCAAAATAGAAAATTTCTTCCACACATAATAATTGTCAGTAAATTATCCTTAACTAGTTTTTCCAAAATGTATAGGAATGTTCTTCTTATGTAGTAAATTCTGAAGGTAATGATCACACCCTGGTCTAGTGGTTGTATTAGTTGGCAGAAAACAAAATTCCACATTCAGGTGTTTTAAAACAGGATGGTCAGGTGCATTATCTATAATCAATCAAACTTTAAAGTCCAGATTTTTTTCCATCAAATAGCGTTTAACTTTTGGAACAAAACATTGATGGAACCATTCGTTAAAAATTTCTTTTGTAACCCAACCTTTTTTGTTTGCCTTCCAGTGCACAGGAACATGTTAAAATCTACATCTTTCATTGTCCACGGTCTTAGGGATCGATTAATGAGTAATGGTTTTGATATGCGATCTCCTGAAGCACAGCTGCAAAATAATAGAGTCACACAATCCTTAGCTGCTTCAAAGCCACCAACACTTTTTTGTGATTTCGCTATATAAATTCTTCTTGACAATTTTTTCCAAAAAATGCTGTGTTCCAAACTTGATCAGGAGTGTAGCTACCATTTTCAATAATTTTGGACAGTTTTGGAAAAAAATCCCTATCTGCTGGATCATCTACAGATGCGGCTTCTCCTTTTATTTTTACATTATGAAGTGCTTATCTTTTGAGAAATTTTGTAAGCCAACCTGTGCTTGCAGAAAAATCACAATTGGTGTTTGGCATTGTTAGCTCCTTTTCCTGAATCTGTTTGTACAACTGTAATGCTTTCTGTTTGATAACATTTCCATCTAAAGGTATTATTTTTTGTGAGCAATCTTCTATCCACATCACTGGGGCCTTTATAATGTCTCATATACGATGACAACTTGGCACCTAATTTTGTTCCATAAAGAACAGATTTTCTAATGGCACCTTCATTTTTCTTAATCATTCTCACATTAGCTTCGTTCAGTCCAAAATATTTCCCTGTGGATGTTGAACCTTCTCCAGCTGCTAAACTATCTAAAATTTGGATCTTACTTTCTAAAGAAATAGCCCTTTTCTTTTCTTCTTCTGTCTATCTGAATTATCTTACATTGTGATTAACGGGGTAATGTCACAAAAATATCTGAAAATAATTAATTTTAATAATTTGATATTACGTGTACAAAACTTGAAAATTTAATAAATACTTGTATAACTCTATTGCACGAACAAAACACAAGACGTGTAAACATTTCGAATTGTAAACAAGAAATGATTGTTTAGCAAACAGCTTAACTCCTTCCAAGCAGCTTTATAAAGGCAGGCCTCCCGTAATGGACCAACTTATCTTCGGGGAATCATCATAGCACTCTTCTGCTTCCAGGAACCATTGGCAAGTGAAGATAACGGATCATCTGTCTGCTTAACTTCAGGAAATCATAATTATAGAAATTGATATTTTTATTGTTGCCACAATTGTCTACATTCTGTAGCGTAGAGTAATCCCTGATATTTAAAACATCGAGGGGGGGGGGGATTCTTCAAAATTCAAGTTTAAATACATGTGTACCATTCTAGGAAATTATAATTAGAATGGAAATCCCCTTCTAAACAGAACTGAATTCAAACAGAAATTTTAAAAATAAGTGCCATTTGAACCGTGTTAAATCAAACTATACTGTATAGCTTCTGCATCAGCAAAAAAATTCAGCGTACTGTTTTGCACAAGACATTACTTCACATCCCCACAGCTGCTAACTGTATACAAAGTCCAAATCCACCCAGCCATGGAATATTGCTCTCATATTTGGAATGGTGAACCAAAATCATCTCTAAGATTGCTTGATTCTATCCAGAAGAGAGCAATCTGGCTAATTCATGATCCCTCTCTCTCACAAAACCACTTCATTCCCTCTCTCTAACAGATGTTCAGTTTCTGCCTTGTGCCTCTTATACAGATACTTTCACAGACAGTGCTGTACTGAATTGGCCACTGTTATTCCTCCATTCTCCTCAAAAATCATTAAACCAGAAGCCACTGCTAACGAACACCCCTTTTACAGTCCATCTCGAAACTAATCGAATCAACTTCACTGCCTCCTCTTTCATTCTATCTATTTCTGTCCTTTGGAACAGTCTCCTCACTCTGCCTTCCCCCCAAAGATTACAATCCTCAACTGTTCAAGCAAAATGTACACAGATTTTTCCTCTCTTTTGTTTCTTTAGCCCACACATGGCACTAATGTGGTATAGGTCTTGTGACCTTTCGTGTGTGGATCAGATATAATTTTTTTTTAATGCGAAAAGTTATCGTGCACTCTAACTTTTCACACATCCATTCAATTTTCACTCATTCTAGTCTAATTTGGCTTATCTGTTCTATCCATATAATTTTGGTTTACCTAATTTTGCTGCTACAATTGGTCCATTTGAAACCAAAATTGAAATGATTGGACTATCAGCTTCATTAAGTGCTTCCACCTCAACATCACCAGAGTTAAAGATCGGTACTATCAACGTAAGAAGTCTCAATGGCAAAGAAGTGGAGCTGGCAGAGGAATTGCATAAGTACCAGTTCGACATAATAGGGGTGACTGAAACAAAAAAGACCAAAACTGGTGAGATCTTTCTGAGCAATATATACAAAATGTTATATTCAGGCAATGACAATCAAGGAAAAGAAGGACTAGCCATAGTATTCAACACAAAATACGAGGCTAATCTTCTTGAATGGCAGTCAGTCTCAAGTAGAGTAATGTGGGCAAATATGAGAATGGGGAACTGGACAATGAGACTTATTTGTGCCTATGGTCCCACAGAAGGTTCTACTAAGGTAGAAGTGGAGGAATTTTTTGAGGCATTAGAAAAAGCAACTGACACAATGAAAAATGAAAAGTTGGTCCTTGTTGGGGATCTAAATAGCAGAGTAGGAAATGATTGTGAGACATACAAAAATATTTTGGGAAAATTTGGAGAAAAGAGCAAAGCTAATAATAATGGCAAATATCTGTTGGATTTCTGCTCAGGACATGGACTGGTTATTACTAACACCATGTTCCAACATAAAAATGTGCACAAATTCACATGGAGAGAAGAGGCTAGGAATAAGAAAAGTCTCATTGACTATGTTATTGTTGATAGTGATGTTTTCTCCCTGGTGCAGGACACCAAGTACAGAGGATTTGAAATTGGAAGTGATCACTATTTAGTCTTGAGCAGGATAAAATTGAATTTCATATTGAAAACAATAACATGTAAGAAAGTTTTAAAGCGAATAAAAGTTGAGCAGCTCTCAGATGTGAGCTGTAGACAAAAATACACAAAGATTATTGAAGAAAAAATGAAAGAGTTTGAGAACAGGAATCAAATCTTGGAGATTCAGTGGCAAACTCTGAAGAAAACATTGATTGATTCTGCCAGAGAGACATGTGGTGAGGTTGACTGTAAGGATAAAAAAATCAGAACTCTCTGGTGGACACAGGAAGTTAAAGAGGCAGTGAAGGAAAAGAAGAAAGCATACCAAAAGTTCCTCTCAAATAAGTCAGCTTGTGCTCTTAGAGAATATAGAGACAAATGCAAGAATGCTAAACACTGTGTAAAACTAGCTAAACAAAAGTCATGGGAGGACTTTGGCAAGAATATAAAAAATAAATATCAAGAAGGTGGCAAAATATTCTGGAGGTTGTTGAAGAAGCTTAAGAATGGAGGAAAGAGTGCTATAAAAGGAATTAGAGATGATAAAGGTGACATGAAAACGGGAGAAAAAGATATCCTTGAAGTATGGAGTAATTACTTAGAAAAACTGCTAAATGAAACAAGCAGTGATGACAGCACAGTGGTAAAAACCACTGACCAGGCATGCAGTCAGGAATACATATCCATACTTGAAGTAGAAAAAGCCATCAAAGGCATGAAATGTGGAAAGACAGCAGGAGTAGATGATATTCGACCAGAAATGCTGAAGTATGGTGGTATAAGAGTCTTACAGTGGCTGCACTGCATAGTTCAGAAAGCCTGGACAGAGGGACGAATTCCCGATGATTGGAGTAGAGCTCTCATAGTACCCATATATAAAAAGGGAAATAAAACTGCATGTGAGAATTACAGAGGTATTTCCCTACTGAGTGTTCCTGGCAAGATCTATGCAAGTATACTTGAGAAACGGTTGAGAAGAATTGTGGAAGTAAAGCTTAGTGAAGAACAAGCTGGATTCAGGCCAAATAGAGGCTGTCAGGATCAGATCTTCACTTTACGACAAATAGTTGAGAAAGCATGGGAATATAACAAAGATCTGTATTTAAGTTTTGTCGATCTGGAAAAGGCACATGACAAGGTGCCAAGAGAGAAGCTATTCAATACGCTGCAGTTATATGGTGTCAATGGGGAATTATATCAAGCAATACTTAGTCTTTATTTGAGTTGTAAGTCAGCAGTTAGAATTGAAGGAAGTACAGGAAGATGATTTAATGTTAAATCTGGTGTGAGAAAAGGATGTACATTATCCCCTCTGTTATTCATTATCTATATGGATCACATTATGAAGGAAAGTGGTATTAAACATGATATCAAAATTGGAGATGTTAATGTCAGCTCTTTGCTTTATGCGTATGATGTTATACTTCTAAATAAATCCGCTACAAGTCTGCAAGATTCTCTGACTAAATTGAATAGCTGTTGTAATAGATATGGTATGAAGGTCAGCAATAAAAAGACAATGACAATGAAAATAGGCAGAATCATTAAAAATGTCAACTGTGTTGTGAATGGAGAACCTGTGGAACAAGTAAAACATTTCAGCTACTTAGGCACGATTTTTACTGAAGGTGGTAAATTAAATATAGAAATAGACAACAGAATCAGCAAAGCTGGTATGGTGGGAAGTCAATTGAATAAATTCATATGGAATAAGAGAGAAATTAGTCAGAACACTAAATTAGCTGTATACAAGACAGTGTTCAAACCAGTTTTAACTTATGGATCTGAGAGCTGGGTCAGAAGTAAAACACTTGACCAAAGACTAGAGACCACAGATATGAGAGTCCTGAGAAAGATTATAGGCGTGAACAGATGGCATCAATGGCAGTGTCATATTAAAAACGAGGATATTAGGAAAGAACTTGACATTGTCAGCATCCAGGAATGCGTTAGCAGAGTTAATCTCAGGTAGTATAGTCACTTAAACAGAATGGGCAAAGAAAGATTAGCAAAACAAGTATTCTCTGCCAAGTTGGCAGCAAAACGACCCAAGGGAAGACCAAGATATAGGTGGATTGATATGGTACAAAGTGCTTTAGACGATAGAAATATAAGATCTGATAATGTTGGAGTGTTGACAAGTAACAGACTGATTTGGAGGAAAATTGTAGATAGGAAATTAATAATGATGTAATTTTTTTCATGTAGTACTATCATATCCTGTACACCCCTTGAGGGAACATGGCAGGAATTTGATGATGATGATGATGACTTTTCAACCAAGCAATTTTGGTTGAAATCTTACTCTTCTGCAACCATCAATCTTTGTAAATCACATTAATGGAGTTAGATGAGTTATTACCTAGTATGAGACCATCACACTGCTCATTAAAGGCATGCAAGTGTTGTGTTTGGTTTCTAGAGAAGGATTTTCAGATTTTTTAATTTAATCCAGCCAAAATAGTAATGCATAATATGTTTACAACCTTTCATGGATAGGAGTCATTAAAAAAATCCATTAATCTAATGCTAAATTTTTAATATCAGCTTTAATCATTTTAATCATAGAAACCTGATTGAAAGCAAAATCAAACCCCACTTGTGTTTTCTTGTACACATTGTCAATTCCAAAATTTATTAAATTCCATCTACCTAGTGAATATGTATTGCAAATTTGATACATTTGTTCCTTAACTGCTTGCTGGATTGGTCATTAGTGGATAGCATTTTTCTCCATCCAGTCCCACTTTGGCATGGATGTTTGAGGCTTTATGTGGGACAGGTGCATCTCCCTCCATTATTATTAAAGACATGAAGTGGCTTGATAAAATAATATGTTTGGTTTCTTTTGCGAGATTTCTGAATTTATCTAATTCTTAGTCCATTTGAAATAGAAAATCCAATGAAATAAAAAAAAAAATACAAAATAAGTTCAATTGAAATTTTAAAAAATTTTAATGGCTTTACAACATTTTTATGAATACTTGAAATACTAGAGCTTAATAAAATCTGTCCAGCCAGAACCTGAGAATAATTTGTGCCCACAATTACAACTTATTCAAATTATTCTGCAAGTGCTGCATTTCAGTCATATTCCTGATTACTTCCTGTTATTGCATTTTCAGCAAACTGTTTTATGTCTCCTGTCAAATCCTTCCCAGCATCATTAATGTAAAAAAATGAATAACAGTCTTTACATTAATGACATAGCAACGATCCCTTCCCCCATGCACATACATCACTTTTTTGATATCTGTCAGTCAGTCACCTATCCACCTTATCCAGATTAATAGTTTATAATCCAATCACATATCATACTGCAATTTAGGCAAAAGTATCATGGTATATCCATTTTCTTCATCTAACTCAACTGTAATTTTATTATAAAATGTGAGCAAGTTGCTCAAATATGACCTTCCCTTAGTAAACCAATGCTGTTTATTGCAACACACATATTCTCTATTAAAACCATTTCTGTATGCAAGCTCTTATCATATTTTCCAAAATCTTTACCACCACTCCAGAGATACTGATAAGTTGATAGTTAGACACATTAGTCTTTGCAACACCTTTGTCCAGTGCATTACTATACTTTCTTTATGGTCCTATGGAATCTTTCCTTTCCAAGAATCAGATTATATAACCAGTCAAAGGAATAGCCAGTTTAGATGAACACTCTTCTAGTATTCATGCCGATATCCCATCAGTCCCCTATTACTGAATCCTTATTCAGAAACAGCTCCAAACCTCTTGAAACATCTGAGTTTTTTCATTCAGTAGAGAGGTAGCATTGGGCTCCATATTGCATCCACAGGTTGGTAGATTTCAGTAAAAGTACTGAAAGCTACCAACCAACAAAGAAATAAGTACCAATGGGTACTGATTTCTTCCACTTCCACCCCACAAACTCTTTTCATTCACTAGAGTTATTCTTTCAGATTTGTTCTCTCTCTTTCTCTCTCTCTTTCTTTTACTTGCAGCACAACAACAGAATTCTTTTGTCTTTAACTTGCAAAGCTAATTCATTTCATGCTCCTGTTTAGATTTCTGTACAGTGCTTATAACTTTTCTGGCCTCTGCCTTATAATTTTCATAACTGATGTCATTGTACACATCATTACTTCTATATCCTCTTTCTCTTAAGAATTTGTTTCTTATTAAAACTGCACATCCACTTAACTCATATTCTTAGAACTCTGGGATACATTTTGATATTGCATCATTCATGTATATTTTAATAATTTGCATGCACTACCAATATCCCATCCAGTGACTGATATCATGGGATTCAGCTAAGTATAGCTGTTTGTAATTTAGCATGTAATCTTTTCTGAGTAAAACATCTATATACTTAACCACTTCCCAGATTAATACAGCAGTGACTATCACAGCTAGACAGAACAGCCACATTTTTAACCTAAATCCCCTCTGACACTATAATGAGGTCTAACACTCTTTGACTTTGAGTTCCTTCAGTCAGCTCAGTAAGTTGGAGTACATTCTTCTCATGACAATCCATGGCCCAATATATTCACTAAGGCCAAAAATTCAACTTTTTTTCCTGTATGCCTGTATGCCCCCATTGGACAACTTAGTGATCTCTATTTGTATCTAATGCCTTACTTATATAGACATTCTTGCATGTACTTAATAATATCATTCTTCCCTGTAACTCACTCCATACACCCCCCAAAAACTGCAATCATTCATTCTAAAAATTTAGGCAATCTATATTTACTTCTATACTATATTTAGGCAATAAATTTAATGCTTTTACTATATTAGGAACACACGTAATGGAAGGTAGTGGTAAAATGCTGGTAACTGCAGTAGGAATAAATTCTCAAGCTGGGATTATTTTCACACTTCTGGGAGCAGCAAAAACAGATGAACAGGAACAGAAAAAGCAAAAAAAGAAAGGTAAAAATTTGATTATTCTTATAATTTTTTTACTAGAAATAATAATATGGGTTAGAAAAAGCTACAATAAATGCATATTGTCATTTATATTTGTATCAGTTGGAGACTTGTAAATACATTTGAATACTGTATATATGATGTAAAACAATTTATATATATATATCATCATTATTATCAGCCATTGTCGATCCACTGCTGGATGAAGGCCTTTCCAAGATTACTCCAGAAATGTCTGTCCATGGCTCTCCTTTCCCATGTCACTCCTGCAAATCTGATTATGTCATCAATCCACCGTGATTTTGGTCGACATCGTGGTCGTTTTTCCTCTCGTGGAATCCAATCCAGTTGATCTTGTCTTCCAGCAATATTCCCAGCCCATTGCCACTTCAGATGTTTCATTCTTCCAATGACGTCAGAGACTTTGTTTGATTTCTTATCCACGTATTCCTTGCTTAGGATAAAGTCAGTTTCACTAGTTTTTCCATTGGGACTTTTCCATGTCCACTTCCTGTGTTTTTATCTTGAAAAAGGAATTCGTGTTGTACAGGTTTTCTTTTTCTGTACATTCTATTAACCTTGTTCCTCTATTGTTTCTCATGCCATATCCAAAATTTCCCATTGAACTTTCATCTAATTGTTGTATACTAATTCTAGCATTAAAGTCTCCCATTACAATTGTGGAATAATATTTTCCTGTATTTCCTGAAATGATGTTTTCCTGTGTAGAGAGTTGGGATACATGCTGTATCCCAACTCTCTACACAGGAAAAGGATAGACGGCTACACTGGGATAGAAGGCTTCATCAGTATGAATTATTGTTGGTGCATAGACTTGGATGATCTTAAGAGTGCATCTTTTTGTGATCTAAACAACAGTGCTTGCTATTCGATCAGATATACTGTCAAATTCTATTATGCTGTTCTTCAATTTTTTCATTGATCATGAATCCAACTCCGCTGATTATTTCCTTATCTTGGCCTTTATAATATAGTATGTCTCCGTTTTTTAATTGAAGAATTTCTTTGCCATTACGTCTAAATTCACACAGTCCGAGAATGTCCCATTTTAGTCACTAGCTCTTCAGTTAGTTCAATTAGCCATGCTTCACTGCTCAGAGTCCTACAGTTTAGTTCCAAGGTCTAGTTTCCAGTGGCAGCATGAACTGGTTACCCACGTATTCTTAGCACCCTCTGCCTTCATGTTTAACACGTTCGCTGCCAACTACGAGTATACTCGTAGTTCGTATGTGAGCTTCACTAGCCAACTACGAGTATACTCGTATGTCGATTTACTGACCTCCTATGCCAAACACGAGTTAATCCTTAGTATAATTACCTTAATTTGGACCCTTGGATTCTGAATAAAGCGGAGAGCATGTCTGTGCTCTCTGCTTTATTCAGAATTTCTTCCCTTCTATCAAGCCCTTGATAGAAGGGAAATAATTTCAACTAAAATATAGTATATTATATATGTGCCTCAGAAGCCAACTATGAATATACTCGTATGTCGATTACCAACCTCCTATGCCAAGCACGAGTTAATCCATAGTATAACACATAATTTGTAAATCAATTGAAAACTAATAAAATCAATAAAAACCAATCAATAAAATAAAAAACAATTTATTCAAATTAAGAATGGTACATTTTAAAACAATTTTCCACGCACAATGGTGGTTTTTCCTGGCAAACAGGACAATGATAACGTGTTTCGCGTCTTTGTTTGTTTCATGTACACACATGGCATGGATTTGTCGGGCAATTCTTTTTTTCTGTTGGTGGTAAAATTTCCAAATAATGAAAATATGATTCCTCCTGATATTCTCTGATGCTGTAAGCTCATCCATTCCAACAAAAACTGAGATAAATTGATCTCTAAATTTTAATGCAGTCATTGCATTTCCAGTAATCATGTAATAAAATTTATGCGCATCTTGAATGTATACCTCAAAAATGCGTATTGCCAGTTTCTTTGGCCATCTAATTGTCTTTCGTAAGGTGGAATAGTAAGAAAGCATTTGATCAGAAAGATCGGTGTCTGACATACCCAAATTATAATCCCTAACGATATTTGGTTTTAATTGAAATTTACCATTCCGATTTTGCTCTTCAACCATTTCAAATTTGTGCATACTTCTGCATTAAATTCTCCTTTGGTTGTATTTTCCGAAAGAGCTCTTCATTTTTTATATTCTATACCCATCTATTCTTAGAATCTTCCTGTTACGAGTTATTTCAAATGTCAAAATTATTTTTCTTGATTCCTTATTTATTGCTCACATTTCAGATCCATACAGTATACCACTGAAGATTCATGCTTCCAGTATTCTTAGTTTTGTTTGCAGGCTGATCACTTTACTTTTCTAGATGTTATCCATGGCCTTCAGATATGTTCTTCCCTTTACAATCCTGATCTTTATTTCTTTTTTACAGTCCGAATCATGTGTCATTTTACTTCCCAAATATGTGAATTGTTCTACATTTTCTATATCAGTTCCATCCACTTGTATGTTTTGTTCCTTGTTCTTCTCACCAAATACCATTATCTTTGTTTTTTTCCAAGTTCATAACAAGTCCAAATCTCTTTCCTTCCTCATTTAACAGATTCAGTGTTTTTTGTAGTTTTCTTTCGTCTTCTTCAATAATAACAATGTCATCTGCAAATCTCAGATTGTTAATTCTCATCCCATGTATGACATTCCTTTTACATCTTCCTTCATTTTATCCATTGCTCTTTCTAAATGTGCAATGAAAATGCATGGTGATATTTGGTCCCCTGTCTAGCACCTCTGCTTGTTCTAAACCATTTCCCAAAACCATCACCTATTCTAACTGCTTCAACTGCATTCTTATACACGTCTTTTAATATAGCTATTAGTTTTCTATCATGACATATTGCAGGTTATGAAATGCTGGGAGAAAATATGTTTTTGTAGAAATTTTAACTTATTTAAAATTGAGAAAGTTCAAATACCTCGTCTAAAATATCATATGGAGTAATTTTTAAACCAAGATAATTTTTTTAACATCCTACTCATATTTACTTAATATAATTTCTTACTGTGTTTTCTGTAATACATATATCAAAATTACTGTATTGTACTCTAACATTTAACTATTTTTTTTACTTAAATATAAAGAGCTAATAAACTTCATTTCGGCAGTATAAACAATATTTTAAATTAAGGGGATATAAAATCCACATTGTTTCAAAACTGAATAAGAAACTCAAAGATTGGAATTGAATCAGAGAGTTTCATGCCGAATATAGTAAACTATAAAGTATCGGCAAACACTGGCGTGAGCTAATGCAAGTGACCCTAGTACATAGTACAATGTTTTTTTACATTATGGAAAATACCTAAGAATAGCGATCTGAACTTTTCCCACCTTTACAACGAGTTGTCCGATATTGTACTACGTACTAGGGTCACTTGCATTAGCTCACGCTAGTGTTTGCCAATACTTTATGGTTTACTATATTCGCCATGAAACTCTCTGATTCGATTCCAATCTTTGAGTTTCTTATTCGGTTTTGAAACAATGTGGATTTTATATTACCTTAATTTAAAATATTGTTTATATTGCCGAAATGAAGCTTATTAGCTCTTTATATTTAAGTAACTTAATGGTTGCACCTCTTTGGAAACTCGTATAGCAGAGTATATAAGTTCTGTTCGCTATACACTTTGGTATTATGGTCTAGCTACTCACTGATGAAACCTCAAAAAAGGCTGAAACCAGTCTGGGTAGTGACCTCCCTCCATAATGTAATAACAGCATACATTTCCTAGGAAATGTGTTTTTACATTATGGAAAATACCTAAGAATAGCGATCTGAACTTTTCCCACCTTTGCAACGAGTTGTCCGATATTGTACTACGTACTAGGGTCACTTGCATTAGCTCACGCTAGTGTTTGCCGATACTTTATAGTTTACTATATTCAGCATGAAACTCTCTGATTCGATTCCAATCTTTGAGTTTCTTATTCGGTTTTGGAATTATTTTTTTAGTCATTAGTGCTCGTATCCTAAAGGTGAAGATTTAAAACTTTATTTTATCATTAAGTGAGAAAAATAAGTTAATTGAGGAAAGTAGAAATTGCATTAAAACATTTTAATTACTGATTTCAGAATTCAAGCTCACATATAAATGCTGCAGCAGAAAACAGTAATGTTTATTTTGGGTATGATGATAGTTCAACTCCAGGATTAACAGGAAATTGTACTGTGGCCCCTCTTTCAGAAGAAGTCAGCTTGCAGAATCTGCTAATAACTTTCTGAATAAAGATGATGGCTGCTGACAGAACATGTAACATTCTACTCTCACTGCATAGCAAACTCATAAGGATCGTTGAAATAGTTTGTTATAATGAATAGTTTGCTATAGTGAATTTTCTTCAAAATAAGTCATGGCTGGGATTTTTGTTGGGACTTTTCAATAATTGGTTATAAGCGTGTTATAATGGTGATTACTGTAAAGGTAATCAGCTGCACCATTCCAAATTCAGGCCATTGGGTGTCACATCAGACATGCATGGAAAATTTTCAGACATTCCTGAGACCAATCCCCACCCCCCCCCCCCCCCACCCCCCCCCCCCCCCACCCCCCCCCCCCCCCACCCCCCCCCCCCCCCACCCCCCCCCCCCCCCACCCCCCCCCCCCCCCACCCCCCCCCCCCCCCACCCCCCCCCCCCCCCACCCCCCCCCCCCCCCACCCCCCCCCCCCCCCACCCCCCCCCCCCCCCACCCCCCCCCCCCCCCACCCCCCCCCCCCCCCACCCCCCCCCCCCCCCACCCCCCCCCCCCCCCACCCCCCCCCCCCCCCACCCCCCCCCCCCCCCACCCCCCCCCCCCCCCACCCCCCCCCCCCCCCACCCCCCCCCCCCCCCACCCCCCCCCCCCCCCACCCCCCCCCCCCCCCACCCCCCCCCCCCCCCACCCCCCCCCCCCCCCACCCCCCCCCCCCCCCACCCCCCCCCCCCCCCACCCCCCCCCCCCCCCACCCCCCCCCCCCCCCACCCCCCCCCCCCCCCACCCCCCCCCCCCCCCACCCCCCCCCCCCCCATCTGTGTTATTTATTCATATGCATATATATATATATATATATATATATATATATATATATATATATATATATATATATATATATATATATATATATTCATATGCATGAAGGTTTGAGGCAGAAAAGTAAAGTTATAATGAGGGGGGGGGGGAGTAGGGAATATTCAATCCAAATAAATACATAGTCATACATCAACTTTCTGTTTACGGGTAGTAAATTACTGCCATATATTGAGCACATATGAGCCTATAATCTACAGCTGTGGATCACATGCATATTATGATGAGCTTAAGGTTCTAAAAAAAAAAAAATTAAGGAGAGAGAGAGATTGATTGCAAGGAAAAAATAGTAGTAATATTTTTTAACAGTATCTGTACATATTAATTTTTTTTTTTTTTTACTCCATTTGCCTTAAGAAAGAAAGCAACTTCCTTTGGCTTATTATTATTATTACACAGGTATCTTAACATTCAAGTGATCCTTTGAGCTATTTTTTCCACTTTTGCAATATGTGATGTTATCTTCAACTCCCTGTCCACCATCATCTCCAAGTCCCTTGCCTCATCAGATTGCCTCATCATAGTGTAACTATCAGTATTAATGTATTAACATAATACACAATTTGCAATCTCTTCAGTATAAAATGCATAATGGTGCACTTTGCCACATGAAACCATTATTTTTTTGTACACACACTGTCAGTCTATTCAGATCATTTTGCAAAGTTCTGTATCATCTTATTATAACTAGATGTCATATCAATCTGTTTGCTGACTGAGGTAAACTGGGAAGGACAACAGTTAATTAAGATCGTGATTCCCTTTAGATCGTTACCAGTGTCATTAATGCACAATTTGAACAATAGCTGCCCAAGCACACAGTCCTGTGGCACCCTACTAGTCACTTGCCTTTATTTATTTATTTATTTTTAACTCCTATATGCTTCTCTCGAATATCACAGAGTGATGACGTAGAGTTCTGTTCTATTCCTGCTCCAGACTCCTTTTATGTTCACAACCAAACTGAGTTTGAGGCAACCACTCATTTTTTTTCCCCTCCAGTGACAGGTACACCTGTCGTCGTAGGTAGTTTGATATACCTGTTCTCAATCTCAAGCATCTCGGATCTAGTAATCCTTACAAAATCAGCAAAATCTATTTCAGTGCAAAATTTTGTATAATGAAATTTTATTATTTATGCATTCAGAATAGATTTTAAAAAAAATTACAATTTTGGCCAAAAATTTACTGTAATTTTTTTCCCTCACTGTCAACATGTCATTCAGTTAGATTTGGATGGAATTAATTACAAGAAAAATAGAATGAGAACAAGATAAGTTAAACTAGTACAATATATGAAGAGCTCAGTTAATTCCCATTACTATGAATAGAAAACACACAAGAAAGGATAATTATACAAATAACATAATAGATTTAGTTTAATCCTTTATCCAAGTGTGAGCAAACAAAGTTTGCGCCTGAAAGTATCTTCAGGACTGGGTTAAGGTGGTACACACCAGGGCAACTCGTTGCAAAGGTGGAGCAAGCTACCAACACTCCTATCTCAGTCTCTCCTATAATGCAAAACACATCTCCTTGCGGATATGTCTAATGTTATGCATTAAGGGAAGGGCCACTACCCAGACTAGTTTCGACCTTTATTGAGGTCTCTTCAGTGGGAGCCAGGCCCAAGTGGAGATATCAAGCAGAAGCATTAGCAGGTCATCTCTACCTATAGGAATTGCCAATTGGTGTGCCACCCTTTTTTTAATAATTTACTCTGGATTTAGAGAAAGATGTTGAAAGTTTATTTTTCACTTGGTTAGAGTATAATAGATTTAGTTTAATCCTTTATCCAAGTGTGAGCAAACAAAGTTTGCGCCTGAAAGTATCTTCAGGACTGGGTTAAGGTGGTACACACCAGGGCAACTCGTTGCAAAGGTGGAGCAAGCTACCAACACTCCTATCTCAGTCTCTCCTATAATGCAAAACACATCTCCTTGCGGATATGTCTAATGTTATGCATTAAGGGAAGGGCCACTACCCAGACTAGTTTCGACCTTTATTGAGGTCTCTTCAGTGGGAGCCAGGCCCAAGTGGAGATATCAAGCAGAAGCATTAGCAGGTCATCTCTACCTATAGGAATTGCCAATTGGTGTGCCACCCTTTTTTTAATAATTTACTCTGGATTTAGAGAAAGATGTTGAAAGTTTATTTTTCACTTGGTTAGAGTATAATAGATTTAGTTTAATCCTTTATCCAAGTGTGAGCAAACAAAGTTTGCGCCTGAAAGTATCTTCAGGACTGGGTTAAGGTGGTACACACCAGGGCAACTCGTTGCAAAGGTGGAGCAAGCTACCAACACTCCTATCTCAGTCTCTCCTATAATGCAAAACACATCTCCTTGCGGATATGTCTAATGTTATGCATTAAGGGAAGGGCCACTACCCAGACTAGTTTCGACCTTTATTGAGGTCTCTTCAGTGGGAGCCAGGCCCAAGTGGAGATATCAAGCAGAAGCATTAGCAGGTCATCTCTACCTATAGGAATTGCCAATTGGTGTGCCACCCTTTTTTTAATAATTTACTCTGGATTTAGAGAAAGATGTTGAAAGTTTATTTTTCACTTGGTTAGAGTATAACCAACTTGGTTAGAGTATATCCCACTGAAGAGACCTCAATAAAGGTCGAAACTAGTCTGGGTAGTGGCCCTTCCCTTAATGCATAACATTAGACATATCCGCAAGGAGATGTGTTTTGCATTATAGGAGAGACTGAGATAGGAGTGTTGGTATCTTGCTCCACCTTTGCAACGAGTTGCCCTGGTGTGTACCACCTTAACCCAGTCCTGAAGATACTTTCAGGCGCAAACTTTGTTTGCTCACACTTGGATAAAGGATTAAACTAAATCTATTATACTCTAACCAAGTGAAAAATAAACTTTCAACATCTTTCTCTAAATCCAGAGTAAATTATTAAAAAAAGGGTGGCACACCAATTGGCAATTCCTATAGGTAGAGATGACCTGCTAATGCTTCTGCTTAGAGTATCTCCAACTTGGGAGTATATCCCACTGAAGAGACCTCAATAAAGGTCGAAACTAGTCTGGGTAGTGGCCCTTCCCTTAATGCATAACATTAGACATATCCGCAAGGAGATGTGTTTTGCATTATAGGAGAGACTGAGATAGGAGTGTTGGTAGCTTGCTCCACCTTTGCAACGAGTTGCCCTGGTGTGTACCACCTTAACCCAGTCCTGAAGATACTTTCAGGCGCAAACTTTGTTTGCTCACACTTGGATAAAGGATTAAACTAAATCTATTATACTCTAACCAAGTGAAAAATAAACTTTCAACATCTTTCTCTAAATCCAGAGTAAATTATTAAAAAAAGGGTGGCACACCAATTGGCAATTCCTATAGGTAGAGATGACCTGCTAATGCTTCTGCTTGATATCTCCACTTGGGCCTGGCTCCCACTGAAGAGACCTCAATAAAGGTCGAAACTAGTCTGGGTAGTGGCCCTTCCCTTAATGCATAACATTAGACATATCCGCAAGGAGATGTGTTTTGCATTATAGGAGAGACTGAGATAGGAGTGTTGGTAGCTTGCTCCACCTTTGCAACGAGTTGCCCTGGTGTGTACCACCTTAACCCAGTCCTGAAGATACTTTCAGGCGCAAACTTTGTTTGCTCACACTTGGATAAAGGATTAAACTAAATCTATTATACTCTAACCAAGTGAAAAATAAACTTTCAACATCTTTCTCTAAATCCAGAGTAAATTATTAAAAAAAGGGTGGCACACCAATTGGCAATTCCTATAGGTAGAGATGACCTGCTAATGCTTCTGCTTGATATCTCCACTTGGGCCTGGCTCCCACTGAAGAGACCTCAATAAAGGTCGAAACTAGTCTGGGTAGTGGCCCTTCCCTTAATGCATAACATTAGACATATCCGCAAGGAGATGTGTTTTGCATTATAGGAGAGACTGAGATAGGAGTGTTGGTAGCTTGCTCCACCTTTGCAACGAGTTGCCCTGGTGTGTACCACCTTAACCCAGTCCTGAAGATACTTTCAGGCGCAAACTTTGTTTGCTCACACTTGGATAAAGGATTAAACTAAATCTATTATACTCTAACCAAGTGAAAAATAAACTTTCTATACAAATAACAATATTCTGAGGCAACTTACTTTCCTAAATTGGGAAATTTTAAGATAGTCATTTCTGTTTATGATTATTATTATTATTATTATTATCATCATCATCATCATCGTCCATTTATCATAACACACATAGCCCATCATACCTTGTCTTAAGCACACTCAAATTCTCTGTAGACATCACGCTCTCGGGTAAGGCATTCCGATCATTCACAACTCTGCATGCAAAAAAACTTGCTTCTCACTACCTTGTTCACACCCTCCTTATACAGCTTCCAGGAATGACCTCTCGCTTCCCCAATCTCCCACTGTTTTATCATTGATCACATAACAGCCCCCCCCCCCCCCCCCCTTACCAACTTGTACATCTCTATCATATCACCACTGCTTCCTCCTATCCACTCCTATCCTCCAATGGAGTGAATTGCATCATCTCAACCTTTCCTTGTATTCAACATTCCAGAGGTCAGAAACTACCTTAGTTAATCGCCTGTGGAATCTTTCCAACATCTTTTTGTCCTTTTGAAAACCAGGTGACCAAATCTGTGCACATTAGTCTATATGTGTCCTAATCAAAGCCTTATACAATAGAACAAGAATCTTCTTACTTCTTCAAGTCATTGTCCTCCACATCATTCCCAGAATTTGCTGTGTTGTCTTCACAATTTTAGCAATGTGTCCTCACATTAGATCCTTATTCACCATCATCCCAAGATCTATTTCCTCCACCTCCAAGAATATATTCCCACCAAGTATAAACTCTACATCCCATCTTTGTTTCCCAATTTAAAACCTCACATTTTGCAACACACTGAACTGGTATCACCACTCCTGCCCATTCACTCATTCTATTGAAGTCTTCTTGTAAGTCCAGAACATCTACTCTGCTCCTCATAGTTCATCCCAATTTTGCATTATCTGCAAACAACTGAGCACCCCCCATCCTCAATATCATTAACATATATGTTAAACAGCAATGGCCCTAAAACAGACCCCTGAGGAACAACGCTAGTGACTTTCCTCTTCCACGATATTGTTCCCCCATATGCAACTTGCTGATACCTATCAAATAGGCAATCTCCAATCCAACGCACTAGTCTAATATCCAACCCCATCCTCTCTAGCTTTGACTAGAGAGGATGGGGTTGGATCATGCAACTTATCATGCAGCAATCTATCAAAAGCCTTTGCAAAATCAAAGTTTACTACTGTGTATCCATCTCTCTTGTCTAATGAAGCTGCCACTTGATTCTAATAAGTAGGTAGATTATTAAAACACGACCTCCCTTTAACAAATTCATGCTGTCCATCAAAGATAATACCACTGTTGTCAACCCAGTTCTGGATCCTGGTTCTCGCCAGCCTCTCCAATACTTTACCCAACAACTGACACACAGATAGGCCTATAATTTTATTCTTGAGATCTGTCACCTCCCTTATCATCTTGATATTCATTCAATATTCATTCAGCTCTCTTAAGAGTCTTGGTGATTTAAGCTGCTTTTCTTGGAAGAATTCTGTTTTGTTCCACTGAATCTGTAACACTAGAAGAAACCTACATGATGAGCAAGAGAGGGGTTTCATGATCTCAACACAGCCTCTTAGTATCCAATATAGTTTGATGCTCTACTAAACAATATACATGACCTCTCTGTTTGACCAAAGTCCATTAGGTCATATGAACCAAATAAATGTAAGAAAAATAGCTAACTTGAATATACAACAAAGGTCACCAGTAAATTTACCTAATAATGAAGTTTTGTTTTTTTATCTTAATGAAGTAGTACTCATAATTAGGTTAATGGGAAAAAAAAAACAGCACAAAGAAATTAAAGAAATTAAACACAAGTTTAATAGTTATAATATTTCAGCTCTGTAGCAGAAATCTTCTGGAATTCAGTATGAAAAATTGTGATAGCATACAAAACCACAAACAGTAAGTGGAAGATAAAAAGCCTGAAGTCCTGAGGGGGGGGGTAGCTAGCATTAGCTGTTGGGTGGGACATCTAAGAATTAATGTTTCCAAAATCTTGGGAAGTTTAACAAAACTATATTTATTTAAGTTCGGTTGTTTTTTGAAATCTGCTACTGATTTAAAAAAAAAAGTCATTCAAGTTTTTATTTGCTGAAGGAAATCATAGTAGTTTTTGTATATTGTTTCTGGGAAAACTCCCATGTTACTCCTCTTAATAAACTATTATAATTACAGCTATTTTGCCTGCTTCAGTTTAGGAGTGCCCCTGTTTAAATGTCATTGGCTATTTACTCATGGATTCTTAGGGCATTGTGAGTGTAAATGTACCAAAAAGTATATGTAGCATAAGGAATAGAAATTTACACATACATCTTTCTGGGTGTTGCGGCTTTCCCTCTCTTCTGCGATGTCGAAAAACTACTGAGTGTGTGTGTGGGGGCGGGCGGGCGGGGGGGGGGGGGTAGGCAATTTGGTAGAATTAAGTTAGAAAAACCCGGGTTTTTTTCCGTAATATATATATACATATATATTATATTATATAGGGTGGGGAAAAGGTGAAAGGGTTGATTTTTTAAAATAGGGAGGAGGAAGGGGAAAGGTGGTTGACGGGGTGCGGTCCATTTCGACTATTCGTGGTCGTCATCTGAACACATTGGGAAAGTGGATGCTATGTCAGGTTGGGTAGGTGCTTCTGCTTTTGAAGTGTTTGTGTTGTCGCCTATTGGTCGGGGTTGTGACCTCAATTTTATGTTGTGAAGCCTCCAAACCTCGGAGATTATGTAGGGCCTGTGTACGTTGATAGAGTTCGCGTCACACTTTATAGCTATTGTTTCCGATATTCTGAGCATTGTTTCATTGTCTTGTCTGTCTACTATGATGGCCTTGTCTATCTGCGGGGTGTGTTTTTGTTCAAGGGCATGAACAGCTATTTCCGTTTTTCCTGTGCTTTGTATTCGATTTTTCTTTTTGATGTTACGTTTTTTAGTGTTTAAATGTTCTGGAATAGGGATGTTACAGTCACGGAAGTGTAACATCCCTATTCCAGAACATTTAAAAAATTAAAAAACGCAACATCAAAAAGAAAAATCGAATACAAAGCACAGGAAAAACGGAAATAGCTGTTCATGCCCTTGAACAAAAACACACCCCGCAGATAGACAAGGTCATCATAGTAGACAGACAAGACAATGAAACAATGCTGAGAATATCGGAAACAATAGCTATAAAGTGTGACGCGAACTCTATCAACGTACACAGGCCCTACATAATCTCCGAGGTTTGGAGGCTTCACAACATAAAATTGAGGTCACAACCCCGACCAATAGGCGACAACACAAACACTTCAAAAGCAGAAGCACCTACCCAACCTGACATAGCATCCACTTTCCCAATGTGTTCAGATGACGACCACGAATAGTCAAAACGGACCGCACCCCGTCAACCACCTTTCCCCTTCCCCCACCCTATATAATATAATATATATATGTTTATATATATTACGGGAAAAAAAACCAGGTTTTTCTAACTTAATTCTACCAAATTGCCTACCCCCCACACACATACACAGTAGTTTATCAACATCGCAGAAGAGAGGAAAAGCCACAACACCCAGAAAAAGGGATGTGTAAATTTCTATTCCTTATGCTACATATACTTTTTGGTACATTTACATTCACAATGCCCTAAGAATCCATGAGTAAATAGCCAATGACATTTAAGCAGGGGCACTCCTAAACTGAAGCAGGCAAAATAGCTGTAATTATAATAGTAGTTTTTTGCTTCTATGCAAGGTATCCAAGGAATGGTCAGCTGGACTTCACTGACCATGGTTGTGGCAGTGGAGTCCATAACTTGATACCTTGTTCTCTAAGGCAGATCTCAGTTTGTCCATAATATAACAAATTACAAGAACAAGGAATCTAACACACACACACACCCGAAACAGAGAGGAGGAGTTTATTATTATTATTAAACAGTATCTCCATGGAGTCTGGAGACTTATCGCGGGAGACCCAGTTTGTTATGCATACAAAACCTATCATAGCTCTACTTAAACTCATTCACTGTCAGGGAACTGACAACTAATCCTGGCAATCCATTCCACACATTCATGACTGTCCACACAAAAAATGTAGTCCACCCACCCCTACTAATTACAAATCTTACACCACTTCCATGGACATGATATATAGGTGGCACCTGTGAATAAGTTACGTTAAACTTGTGCCCCCACATTTCATTGAATTACAAGTGTTTTTTTGTGCAAAATAAGCAGTAAACGAAAAACTAACAGAGGTACTAAGGAGCCGATTATTTCAGCACAACTCATAAGTACTCTTTGTCCATTAAATCAGCTATTTTTTACACTTAAAAAACAGCCACATGAAAGCGCTATGCATACTGTGCAAAGTAAAGATGGTGGCAACAAAGGCCAACTACGGAAGATTACCTCCAGTCCCATCAGCGTAGCGTTGCCGATCGCCATCAAACCAAATGACATCACGAAGTGCTACAGCTGTGAAACCGAAGTTAAAGAAAGAAAAAAAGGTATAATGTGTGATTTCTGTTGCAACTGGCTGCATACTTCCTGCACAAAAACAGATGAATCGGCAAAGCTTTTTACCGTTCTCAACCAGCCCTACTTCTGTGCGATGTGTCTCCCTTCCATAAAACAGCTACAAAACCTAGGCAAGAGAGTTGAAAATCTCGAACAACAGCTTAATACTATGATAGATTCTCCTCCAAAATCAGAAAGTTGGAAAATAACTTCAGATACTCGACGACCAGCACCCGATCTCAAGCACACCCTTACCAGCTAACGAACTTCGTGAACTAATCGCATCTACGCTAGTCGCTCGAGGCCGAAAATAGGAGACTCAACACCATTATCCTGAACTTTCTCATGGAAAATGATGAATCCTTAAAAGAAGACGTCGGCAAACTAGCAGGAGAATGCAATTTTGATCCCCAAAATATCGTTAGATGCCATCGTTTCGGACCCATAAACAAAAAAAAGGACGGAACGAACTTTCCACGTCTCGTGAAAGTGACCTGCGACGCACCATCAAACACATCCAAATTTATTACACCAATAAACAACAAGCTAAAGGATATTTGCCCCCCAGTCATGCATATGTGCCCGACCTGATCTAACCTTTGCCCAGAGAGAACAAAGGCGCCAACTCCGAAGACAACTTGAAGAAAAACGCCAAAATGGAGACAACAGTTGGATGATAGACTACAAACAAACCAAATAGTGCAAAAACCAAGTGATACCACTAGTGGCCACCAAGGAGACCAGTATTCAAGCACTGCATAGGACACGTGCAAGACCTTTGCGGGCAAATCCATGCCTCACAGAACCTTGCACATCCACTTCACCAACGTCTGTCAAACTCCACCTACTCTTTTTAACAGACTCTTAAATCTCACCTTCCCCCAGCACTATCCACCTCAACTGCCCAAACTATACACTATTTAACTCCTTTCGACCCAAGGGTGGCGTCTGTGCATATATCCGCTCTGACATACCCTGCCAGAGAACACCTAATCTAGAATCACCCAACTTCAATCTTCTTTGGCTAAAGCTATCCTTCCCCCACTCAGTCAAATTAATCTGCTGTCTCTATCGCTCTCCTAATATCCCCAATCATTCTGAGCTCTTTCATGTCTTCTCCCTAAAAGTTGATTTTCTCCATCGTACTCGCCTAACCGCGAAATCATCCTCCTGGGTGATTTTAATGTCCATAACACCTATTGGTGTTATGGACATTTCAGCAGTGATACTGAAACATTTGCCATCACTAATGACCTTACAAAAATTGTTCAAAAGCTGACCAGAATACCAGATAACCCAAACCACTCCCCAAGATCTCTTCCTTACTAATGATCCCTCCAAATATGTAGTGAGCCCCCTTGGTAATTCTGACCACAACCTAGTGCCCATCTCCTCCCCCATGCAACAATGCTTACACAGTCACTCCCACACAAGAGAGTGTGGCATTATAACAGTGCCACATGGGACAGCCTCCAAGACTACTATGCTTATTCCCATGGTTGGATTATTATTTCCGGTCTTCCAATCCAAACATATGTACCGAATGTATCACCAAAGTAATCTCCACTGGCATGAAAACACATTCCCCCACACTACTCTGAACTGCCATCCCCCAAACTAAACCCTGGTTATCCAAAAGATGTGCCAATGCAGTACAAATGAAACATCAGGCATACCATAACTCGCTCAAATCAAGAACCCATCCTCCTTCGACGCCTATACTGAAGCCCGAAAGTGATGCAAGAAAATTATCAATGCTTCTAAAACAGAATTTGAACAGCAGGAAGCTTGCAGCCTGTCCAAATGGCAGCCATGCCTTTTGGTCTCTTACCAAGGCAATTGGTCTTAACTTTTGCCCTACACTACTCCCACCTCTATCATACCCAGATGGCTGGATTGCAACATCACCCACAGATAAAGCTAACCTCCTGGCCTCACACTTTGCCTCCAATGCACACATAACTGACAATGGCAAATGCCCTCCAGTCATTCCAACTGCCCAACATGCAATGTCCCTGTATCCTTTTGCCAAAAAGATATCATAAACCTGTTGTCTAAATTAGACACAAAAAAGTCTCCTGGCCCTGATGGCATTCATCCAATTGTCCTGAAGGTCTGTGCAACAGAACTGACTCCTATTTTATGCTGTCTGTAACTCCACTGGTATATATCCCGAAGACTGGCCCACATTCAACTCATTCCTAAAAATGGTGATAAATCACTACCACCCTATCTCCTCACTTCAGTCCCTAAAGTGATGGAGAAAACCATAAACTCTCAACTCCTACTCTACCTTGAAGGTACCCAACTATTGAGCGACTGCCAGTATGGATTCCCTTGAAACCGATCAACAAGATATTTACTCTCATACATCACCCATCGCTGGAGAAATTCGGCGAATCCCAAGTAGTTGCATTTGATATCTCTAAGCCTTTGACTGGGTCTGGCACAAAGGCTTATTAAGCAAACTCCCATCATTTGGACTGTCTCAGGACCTGCAGATGGATTGCCAGCTTCCTGTCTGGATGAACACTATGTGTGATGATAGATGGCTCCCTATCCTCTCACCATCCAACTAATGCTGGGGTCCCACAAGGTTCAGTTCTCTCACTGACCCTCTTCCTTCTATATATCAATGACCTACTTCAGTTGACCTCTAACCCAATACACAGTTTTGCCAACGACAGCACATTACACTTCTCATTTGACAAACCCTACTCTACACAACTCACTTCGACCCACAGAACATCAACCACCATTGCCCTTAATTCTGATCTCCAAGCCATCCTCCAATGGGGCTCAGATAACCTTGTCAACTTCAACGCTAGTAAAACCCAGGTCTGTCTTATTTCTCACAAAAAAAAAAAAACATTTCCCCCCAACATTGTTTCTGATAACACTCAAATTCCCAGACAAGATGAGATTTCTCTTTTCGGAATTACCCTGACATCAAGACTCTCCTGGCATAAACACATCACAACCATTGCATCCTCAGCTTCCAAACAACTAGGTTTTCTCTTTCTCTCAAGATGCTACTTCACCTCTAAACAACTGTTAACATTATACAAATCACAAATCCGCCCAGCTATCGAATACTGCTCTCACATTTGGAATGGGCTCCTAAAAGCTCCCTCAAAATGCTTGAGTCAATACAGAGGAGAGCAATTAGACTGATAAATGACCCATCTCTCACCAACTCGCTCCCCTCACTTTCACATAGATGCTTGGTCTCTGCGACTTGTATATTCTATAAATATTTCCATGGGAAATGTTCATCTGAAGCAGCATCAATAATTCCCCCACTCTGTAGTAAGCCTGTACAGCTGCTGCCCAACATCCTTTCACAGTACACCTTGAAACCCACAGAACAAGTTGCTTTTCCACCTCCTTCATTCCTGGTACTGTGGAATAGTCTTCCCCTGACGTATTTCCCAAGGAATATAACATACAGGCTTTCAAATCAAATGTAAACAAGTTTCTCCTTTCCCAACCCACTACTCATATACAGTACTAACGTACTATAGGTTGACCAGCCAACCTCTCGTATATGGGCCCAGCATTAAAAAAAAATGCTTGATCCCTACTTCTCTATTTGTTATATATTGAAAAATTTCCTTTGTAACAATTTTATAAAATCCTGTGAATATCCTAAAAGTTTCTATCACGTCCCCTCTTTTCTGCTTATTAACTAAACTTTCTGACCCACATATCTTCATCCTATCCTCATAGCAAATGTTCCACAGAACTGTCATCAGCTTATTTACTCATCTCTCCGAATCTTCTCTACCACCTATCAGTTATATAACATTATATTATATAATCAATCAATTATATAATATAATTGATTGAATTGATATAAATGATTATAACAATAATCATTTCTGTACACATGCTCATTTATCTCAGGATGCACAGACATGTTCTTGATTGCATTCCCTCTAATATCTAATTTTCCTAGTTTTGCACTTCCAAACTCTCACTAAACAATACTTTCTCCAAACATCTAACTCCAAATATAATCCATCAGGCATATATAAGACCTTTTGTCCATCAAATTCATTCTCTACCTCAATAAACTGCACACCATTCCTCCTGCTCGATCTTCTCACTGACTCATTAACAATTCTGGCATTTCTTCTCAACTCTGTCCTATCATACCAAGGCAGCAGACTCACAATTTTTACTTCCTTACTCTTCATTTTCACTTCTTTCAACAACTCTTTTATATCCCTCTTTGCATATTTGTCTCCTTTCAAATCATTTGTTTCTGCCATAAACAAACATCTCTTTCACTGCTTCATTAACATCCTTGATTTTCACACCTGGGAAACTTTCTTGTCACTTGCTTGTTAAGCACACTCCTTAAATTTTTATCATAGAATCTCATACAACACCTTCTCCTTATTTCCAGTTTCTCGCACTCTCATGCTTTCCAAATTCACATTTTCTTTCATTATCCTTCCTGCTGTACCACACGATAATCATTTCCCCAGTCGTCTAGCTCCCGTTTTGTCCTCTGAAGGACACAACATGAGTGCACTATTTCACTCCTTACTGTCACTTCATCACCAACATTAAATTCAGTGACTTCGTCATGCTTTCATACTGCATACTATCATTCATCTACTTTTGCATTCTTTCTATAAATCATTAATATTTATGGAAAGAATCACTTTATTTTTCTGTTTTCCACACAACTTGCATTTCTTGCATTGCTACTTTAAACATTTATGACAATCTCTCTCTCTCTCTCTCTCTTCTCACTTCCTTACCACATCCTGTTGACTCTCTCAGCAATGAATACATAGAACATACATTATATTGTTGTTAGATCCTGAATGGAGAGCTTTACAAGTGAATTCTTTATTCAGGATTTAACATAACTACTACTAATTAAGGAGATATCTGCACATCAGCTAATAATTATGAAGTATTGTTTTATGTTATGTAATAATGTGTAGTCCATGTGTGCCATATAGTGAGAGTTATTGTTAGGTTATTTGTAATTCCCAAGTAAGCTGTCTAGTACATTGCGAAATTCTGAGAAAAATTATAAGTAGTAATCTGGAATTATCACGTATAATCTGTATGAGTCGAGCGCAGCGATGGAGGCTATACCTACGCAGAAATGACGTCAGAGCGGCTACCTAGAATAATGTAACCTGACAGGTTAGGGAGAGTGTAGGATCACCCAAAGAGCATGAACGATGGGGTTCATGGGTGAAAACCACATCGAATAGAGGGTGCCCGAATAGGGCGAATAAAAGACGAAGCACGCCATTTTAGGGGCCTTTTTTGACCTTTTGATCTTCGGTTGCTGGATTAGAGTTTTAGGGGGGAGTTGATTGGAGGATTCATGAGAGAGCGGTGGGCCGACTACGGTAATGACGGATGGCAGGTTCTTTTCTTGAGAATGCTTGAAGATTTTTAAGCAGAGCTGATCGCGATACGACGCCCTATGTGGAATTGAGCCTTAGCAGAATGTCCCATTGGAGAAAGTTTCCTGCGGAGCAGTAGACAGCATGCAACAGTCGGAAACGATTAGAAGAAAAAGCGTAGTACATCGCCAGGCGCAAAGACAGCCGAAGAATAGGCAGTAAGGTAATACATGGGCAGCATGAAATCTGAAAAGATCTGGTAATGTAAGAGTTTTCATTCTATGTTAAAATTCGTTTAGAAGAACAAGGAATTTGTGTGCACTGTAACTAAAGGACACTAGTAGAGAACTTTTAGTGAGACTTTGACTGAATTAATTAAGCCCTTGTGAAACAAAGAAGAGTTGTTAATAGGCAGTAATTTGTGAATGGCTAGGCTTGCTTAAATGAAATTTAGAATTAAGATAATTATTGATAGAGTATTAATGAACGTGTTCAATGCGTATTCTGTGAATAACTTGTGAAAGGAATTATATAATAGTAGTATTATGCTTAAACCTAATCTTATCCTTTCATAATTGAAGGATTTAACTTATTCTGATTCATTGTGATTTAGTATAACACTTAACTTAGAGCGAATTTTGATCCATCGAGTATTTAAACTTACATAACTGTAAATATTTTATGTTTTTCCAATAAACATGTTTTGTACCTTATACCTGAGTTTATGCCTGATTACGAATTCAAACCACCACTTATGAAATAGAACCTTTTTGGCGGAAAGGAATTTAGATATAATTGCTTAAGTGAGATTCGGTCTACGACTGCTAACTGAATCTGCACAGCGCTAGCATGAGATAAAATAACTGTGTGTATCCCTTTAGAATTTAGAAATATTTCCCTGAACAAGAGTCTCTTCTGTTATAGGATATTGGCTGGCGCAGCAAAATATAAATTTTGCCAATATCCGAAGAGGAGATAGATCTGAATTAACATCTTAAGGGCACGACAGTAGATTAGAAGGAGGGTTATTATAGAGGTAGAACAAGATATAATATAGAGAAAGCAGCGACATAACAATAGAGCAGCCGGTAGGAATTTGATTGTGTAAGGTTTTAAGAAAGCAAAACAGTAAATGAATGTATAATAAGATTAAACTGACAATATAACAAATAGAAATTACTATTTAACAATGACGTGAGAAAAAACAACTAACAATTTAACATTGTACATAATTTCTCTTGCTAGATTCGGTGAACAAGGAAGACTTGGCCACCAGTTTCCTTGTATGCATTAGTGGCATGTGTAAAAATGCTTTCTAAATTATATGTTTTCTTTTAAATTTCCTTCCTAATATTTTCATTTTTAATATGATTCATTCTCCACGTTCTGCCATGTATGTATAAATGCTACATTTATGATAAAGAATCATCCTGGAAAAATACAGGCTATGAATTACATTTGATTTTCACACTATACAGCATACAGATCTTGTTTGTACTGCCATTTTGTGGTCATTTACTGCAGACTTCAAAATTTAGTAAAAGAAACATCTATATCAAACACATAAAGCTTCACAATTATGAAATGTGGAGAAATGTGAATACTGTATGCTGTCAGTTATGCAAAGCTGTGAAAAATAAACAAAATTATATCAAAATGCAATCAGTAACTAACTAGTATAAAAGTAAAACTTTCTTTTTTGACAACAGATTCTCAATGGCCTGGCATTTAAATGGCCCTCTTGATTTAAATTGAAGCCACGAATGACTGGTTGACTGCTACCAGTTAACTATTCTCTCCCCCCCCCCCACACACACAAAGGATAAATATTTTCATATTATTTGTCACCTCCAGGGAGTCCAAAGACTCATCGAGGGAGGGCATCTGCTCTACAACTTTGTCTCCACCACTCACAATCCACCAACTATACCAACCACGCAACTACACCAATGGCATCTCTCGCTGACCACCACCACTAATATTTCCACGGACAATCACAAACATCCGTTCCCACAGCGGGATTCGAACCCGCGGTCTTTTGGCTTGGGAGCAGATACGCTAACCACTCAGCTGGCCAGGTTGGCATATGTGCATCAGTAACTCTGCTTTGGCTGGCTGTAAATTAATTAAATTTGATATTTAATTAATTTACAACCTGTGTATGTAAAATTGCCCTGCTGACTCTTACTCAGTTTCCCCTAGTTTTCCCCCCACCACACCTGTTCTGAAAAATTTCCTCTGTATTGATCTTGTAAAAACTCTAGAGCAATTTGTATGTCTCAATCATATCACCCTTTTTTTGTCTGTCAACTAATATCTGTAACCCACAAATCTTCAACCTGTCCTCATGAGATGCATTCCATAACTGGATTCTCTCCACCTCCTCATTGCCAAGAAACCTAGGTGTGACTAGATCTGAGTGCAGTAGTCAAAATGGTTTTACCAAAGCTCGATAAAGAGGTATAATAACCTGCTTCTCTCTCTCTCTCTGCTCATCAGTATTTTTCAGTAACCAAGTAAAATCATCTGATGAGCTGCTTTAGCCACTTTTGCAGCAAGCCCTCTAAGTTTTGACTCCCTATCCACTAACATCCTCAAATTTCTGGCTCCATCAATTTCCTGGAATACACTTCCATCAATATGGTACACAGTTGGTAATCTTTTCGATCAAAAATGCATAACTTTACACTTTGTCACATTCAACTGACAAAGTGATCATATTGGTTATAGACACATTCTCTGATGCAGAGAGAATGTACTTTGATTAGGTTATGGACTGCATTACCTATATTTGAAAGTAGCTGTGTTAAGTAGTTTAGAGTAATAGTATGGTGGGGAGTATTATGTAGTAATCTAGTGGATGGATAGACTAAGTGTGTTAAGTCATTGCTAATGACAAATACCTTGGCATTTCTCCATACTTGATCAGTGGAATTAAAGTAAGGAGGCTGGTATGAGTTGCGGATGTTGAAGTTTTTGAGGAAGATGACTGCACTATTTGGGAATTTCAAATGCAGGAAACAAGATTTACTGTAGAGATGGATAGTCAGAGTGGAGAGAGAACAGTAGAGTCATTAATGAAATGCAAAAAAAAAAAAAAAAAATTCTTAAGGAAATCTTGAGCCAGAATAGATCAAATGGGGAGGTTCAGGGTTTTGCATTCCTTGACTTGGGATGTCAGCTTCTGATGACAGATGGAATTAAGGTGTAGTTTGGGCAGTTGAGTTGGACAGTAGTTGTTGAGGTTCCTATACGTATAATAGGTCTGATTTGGACGATAACATACCTCATTTCTTAGTATTAGTATTTCCTAGTAGAGTAATTTATAAATGTTTAGTCACCACCATCATCCAGTTTTATCCCATCATGTTCAGTTTTTAAATTTGCAGTGAAGCATTGTAGTTTTGTTGAAGAAAGCTACTGTATTTACTCGAATATAACTTGCACTATTTTCCCCAAAATTAAAGTTAAAAAATCATGGTGCAAGATATGTGTGGGGATTTTCGGAAACTAAAGTTTTTCAGGAAAAAATTAAATTGAAGTTTATAATTAAATCCTCAGTAATCATTATAGTTCATATGCTCCCATTAAACCAGTTTCATTATTGCTTGTCCTTTTATCATTTCCGAATGGTGTGATCTTTGAATTTATCATAACTTTGAGTTTAAAACCAGCACTGTAACGTGAATGTTTCTCCATATTTCAAGCAAAAATTACCAGTAATTTACAAGACTTGAGGTACATTATTAACAATCCTTCACGAATGACTAATGAGAAGTGAAAGCAGAATGTGAAACAGACAGCAGTGGAAGGCCAATAGAGAAAGCACAGCTATGAAGACGTGCATATGATTGGTGAAGTATTAACAAAAGATTGCATGACTCAATGACAAAGGTATGTGATTGCTGAGCAGAAATGCTGATTCTCTTCAACCGAATTCCAAAATATCTGAAACTGCCATAACAACATTCACTATCTATTTCTTAAAGTTTTAAACTTTTTAGTGTGTATGTGAAAAATTTTAATTTCTTTGTTCATGAAGTAAATACCGGAGTGCGAGATATATGCAAGGGCAAGTTATATTTGAGTAAATACAGTATTATAGATTGCATCAGGAATATCTGTGTAGTTCTTTGCAAACTAAATTAAATAGATAGGCTTTTTTTTTACAAGTGCATTGGTCAGTTTTTATTATTTATTTAATGAAAAGCATGAGAAATATATTTGTGTCTATGTTGTGTATGCTTTTTGAATAATAATATTTATTTCCTGTAGGAGAGTATATAATGAGTTATGACCCATCCTCAATATTTTGTCTTCAAAATATTGAAGTCATATCTGAACTACATTGTAGTTTAAGTAATTGGAATCTAAATATAATACATGAAACTTATTTATCATTAATAATATTATTATATTATTAATAATATTTTTTTTAAGGATCTGGAAAAATAAAAAAACATCTATCAACATAAAGATCAGACTAGTCAAAGTTTTGAACACTAAACAAGACATTTAATATCAATGCATTTGAATTTTGGTCCTAGAGAAGGATACTTTGAGTTCCTCAGATAGATAAAAGACCCAACCTGAGAATTAGAGATCCATTAAATCATGAAATGAGTCCCTGCAACATGGCAGAAAGAAGAGTCTTGAGATATTTTTTCAAGTAAAAAGGGACAGAACATTGAAAACTCTTCATACAGGGCAAGATGCTAGGAGCTAGAAAAAAAAAAAAGAGACAGTCCCCCCCCCCACCCCCGCCATAGGAGATGACTAGATCAAATTCCTACTCTTACTGCACTAAGATTAGAGGATGCAATTAGAATGACCGAAGACAGAAAAATGGAGAAAACTAATACATCAAGTCATAAGTCCTCAGTGGAGAGACTGACTAAGAGAGAGATTACTAAGGATGTTTCCAAACTAAAATAGGTGAAATGTAACCCCTCAAATTCTTGCTTTTTTAAATGCAAAAAATGCATTAAAAAATAGTAAGACATTTTGGTTAGTATTGCTTTAGTAAATATTTTATTAAAAGTTTATTTTTCACTTGGACACTAAACAAGACAAAGCTAACATCACTCCTATTCCAGTATCTCCCATAATGCAAAACACATCTCCTTGAAGATATGTATAATGTTATGCATTAAGGGAAGGGCCACTATCCAGACTAGTTTTGACCTTTATTGAGGTCTCTTCAGTGGGAGCCAGGCCCAGAGGTGGAGATACCAGGCAGAGGTCATCTTTACCTGCAGGAGTTGCCAAAAGGTGTGCCACCTTTTTATTAAATTACTCTGGATTTAGAGAAAGATGTTGAAAGTTTATTTTTCACTTGGTTAGACTATAATAAATTTTTAGTCTAACAACACCAGGCAACTCATAGCAAAGGTGGACCAAGCTAACATCACTCCTATCCCAGTGTCTCCCATAATGCAAAACACATCTCCTTGTGGATATGTATAATGTTATGCATTAAGGGAAGGGCCACTACCCAGACTAGTTTCGACCTTTATTGAGGTCTCTTCAGTGGGAGTACTACCTTACCCCAGTCCTGAAGATATTTTCAGGCGCGAACTTCATTTGCTCACACTTGGATAAAGGATTAAACTAAATTTATTATAAATATTTTATTTTTTATAGTAGTATTTTACGATAACAGTCATCTGTAATGACAAATTGATTGGTTCTTCTAATAGTAGCTGAAGATTGAGAGATTTCTATGTTTCACAGTTTAATCCTACTGATCGTGCTGAAAAGTATTCTACTCTATAATTGAAAACAAATTTCTGATGTGAAACTCATCCTTATGATGTTTGCAAGGATCTTACATTTGTCCTGTGTTGGAAAAAGCTGGTTTCAAAACTTAAGTTCTTGTGATGAACATTTATAAGTGCATGTCAATTAAAGGCAAGTTAACCAGTCTTGAGTGTAGAGAGGTGATTGCCCCTTTTTCAAAACTGCAAAACAGAAAGCAAGCCAGAGAGAATGCACATTCAGTTGATGGACATAATGTGCTCACTAAGTAGACTGTATTTGCTTTGACTATAATTTCAACTAACCCAACAAATTTTTCTGACATAATGTCTGACTTATTTTATTAGAAAATTATCAGCAGGATGTGTAAGTAATAAATCTCAAATTTAAATGATATATTTGCAGTATTTCAAACACATGGAAGAACAAAACAGGTGAAATTTGTGAGAAAAATATAGTGCCATTGACCTTTAAAACTAATATGCATTAGATTATTAAAATAATTCTGATATTTATTTGTCATTTATATGCATATTCATAAACTTCGTTAATGACTAATATTTCCTTTAATTAATTTATGACTCATTGCTTGTTTTATATATGAAATTACTGTAGTAAAATTAAATTCTAACTTCATGGACTTTCTTTCCTGCATGTATTCCCCAGAGTCTAAGATGAACAAGAAAAGAAGTGAAACAGGTGATAGTTTTATCCAATCTTTTTGAGTATTATATCATATTTGATTTATATGAAACTATTGATACTTATATAAGATATATAGCAGTACAGTTGCCAGATTAACACTGAAGCTTACCTCTTGATATTTTATTGCTCTTTCACATCCAAATAGTAATAATAATCAAATTCCTGACATGTACCCTCAAGGGGTGTTCAGGATAATATGATAGTACTACATAAAGTCCTTACATCATTATCAACTTCATATCAACAATTTTCCTCCAAATCAATCTGTTATATGCCAAGACTCCAATATTATCAGGTCTTATATTTCTGTCTTCTAAGGCACTTTTTACTGTACCAATCCACCTATATCTTGGTCCTCCTTTGGGTCTTTTTCCTGCCAACCTGGTAGAGAATACTTGTTTTGCTAATTTTTCCTCTTCCATTCTGTTTAAGTGACCATACCACCTGAAAGTAGCTCTGCTAACACATTCCTGGATGCTAACAATGTTAAGTTATTTCCTAATATCCTCATTTTTAATATGATATTGCCATTGATGATGCAATCTGTTCATGCCCTAATCTTTCTCAGGACTGATGTCTTTGGTCAAGTGTTTTATTTCTAACCCACCTCTTAGAACCCTAAGTTAAAATTGGTTTGAACACTGTTTTGTATACAGCTAATTTAGTTCTTTGACTAATTTTTCTCTTATTATACATAAATTTTTTCACTTGATTTCCTATGTACTGCCTTTGTCGTTTCTGTTTTCTATTTCCATATATAATTTACCATCTTCACTAAAAATTGTGCCTAAGGGGCTGAAATGTTGCTTTACAGCTTCACCATTCATGATGCAGTTGATAATTTCAGCATTTCTGCCTATTTTCATTGTCTTGGTCTTGTTATTGCTGATTTTCATACCAAATTTATTACAATAGTTATTAAATTTAGTCAGGGAATCTTGCAGACTTGTACTGGATTTAATTAAAAGTATAACATCATCTGCATAAAGCAGAGAGCCGAAATTAACATCTCCAATTTTGATATCAGTTTTAATACCACTTTCCTTCATAATGTGATCTATGTAGATAATAAATAACAGAGGGGATAATGTACATCCTTGTCTGACAACAGATTTAACAGATTTCATATCAAACCATCTTCCTGTACTTACTTAAATTCTAACTGCTGACTTATAACTCAAATAAAAACTAAGTATTGCTTGATATAATGCCCTATTGACACCATGTAACTGTAGCAGTTTGAATAGCTTTTCTGTGCCTTTTGTAGGAATACAAAGCTTAAATACCGATCTTTGTTATATTCCCATGATTTCTCAACAATTTCTCGTAAAGTGAAAAATCTGATCCTGACAGCCTCTATTGGCCTGAATCCAGCTCATTCTTCACCAAGCTTCCCTTCCACAATTCTTCTCAACGATTTCTCAAGTATACTGCATAAATCTTACCAGGAACACTCAATAGGGAAATGCCTCTATAATTCTCACATTCAGTTTTATTTCTTTTTTTGTATATGTTTTCTACGAGAGCTCTACTCCAATCATCTAGAATTCATTCCTCTGTCCAAATTTTCATACCAAATTTAGGTATTCTGAACTTAATAAATAAATACTAAACTATGCAATGCAGCAGATTTATTCCACTAGATGACTTTTCACTGTTTCCCTGACGAAAACAATGGGAGCCTTGTTTGTTTCATTTAGCAATTTTTCGAAGTAATTGCTCCATACATCAAGGATATCTTTTTCTCCTGTTTTCATGCCACCTTTATCATGTCTACCTCCTTTCAGAGCACTCTTTCCTTCATTTCTGAGATTTTTCAACAGCCTCCAGAATATTTTGCTGCCTTCCTGATATTTATTTTCTATGTTCTTCTTGACAAAGTCTTCCCATGACTTTTGTTTAGCTAGTTTTACACAGTGCTTAGCTTTTTAAATTTGTCTCTATATTCTGTAAGAGCACAAGCTGAATTATTGCCAGGAACTTTCGATATGTTTTCTTCTTTATCTTCACTGCCTCATTAATTTCCTGTGTCCACCATGGAGTTCTGATTTTTCTGTCCTTGCAGACAACCTCACCACATGCCTCTCTGGCTGAATCAATCAATCAATGTTTTCTTCAGGGCTTGCCACTGCATCTACAAGGTTTGGTTCCTTTTCTCAAACTCTGTCATTTTTTCTTGAATAATGTTTGTGTATTTTATTCTACAGTTCACATCTGAGAGTTGCTCAACTTTTATTTGCTTTAAAACTTTTTACATGTTCTTCTTTTCAATATGAAAGTCAGTTTTAAACTGCTCAAGACTAAATGGTGATTACTTACGATAAATCCTCTGTACACTCTAGTGTCCTGCACCAGTGAGAAAACATCACTATCAACAATAGCATAGTCATGAGGCTTTTCTTATTCCTTGCCTCTTCTCTCCATGTGAATTTATGCACATTTTTATGTTGGCACATTGTGTTAGTAATAACCAGTCCATGTCTTGAGCAGAAATCCAACAGGTATTTGCTATTATTATTATTAGCTCTGCTCTTTTCTCCAAATTTTCTCAAAATATTTCTGTATGTCTGACACTCATTTCCTATCCTGCTATTTTGATCCCCAACAAGGACCAACTTTTCTTTTTTCATTGTGTCAGTTGCTCTTTCTAAAGACTCAGAAAATTCCTCTACTTCTACCTTAGTAGATCCTTCTGTGGGACAATAAGCACAAATAAGTCTCATTGTCCAGTTCCCCCATTCTGATATTTGCCCACATCACTTTACTTGATGCTGCCGGCCATTCAAGAAGATTAGCCTCATATTTAGTGTTGAATACTATAGCTACTCCTTCTTTTACCTGATTGTTATTGACTGAATATATCATTTTGTATTTATTGCTCAGAAGAATCTTACCAGTTTCTGTCTTTTTGGTTTCAATCACCCCTATTATGTCAATCTGGTACTTATGCAATTCCTCTGCCAGCTCCAATTCTTTGCCATTGAGACTTCTTATCTTGATAAGAAGGGTGTGCTTCAGGATTTGTTCCACTAGATGACTTTTCACTGTTCGCCCTGTTTCCCTGACGAAAACAATGGGAGCCTTGTTTAATCAGGCAACACCCCCAGCTGGCATGAAATTCTGTCATGTTGTACCATCATTTTATTTGTGATTTTAAGCCAATAAGAATACAATTTGGTTGGCTAAATCCCAAATTGCCAGCCCAGTCTTGTTCGTTCAGTATCCCGGGTTCACCATGAGAAGATGAGGATTTGACATTAAGCCAGAAGCTCTGGTCAATTCTACACATTCCTTTAAAGGCTATTTGGAGGACTCCTCTCAGTTATACAGCTATAACCCTTAAGCACCCTACACCCAAATAAGTCTCATGTTATTTGTATGAAACTGGTTGTGTATCTAATAAATAACTAGTTTGCTTTAAATTACAGCAATCTCTCGATTAGTGTGAGTAATGCTAAATCCCAAAACAGGCGCATTAATAGAAAACGCACTAATCGAATATAATAACCTATGAGAAAATGTATAATTCGTTCCTCGGATTTCTTTTTTTGTCCCTAAATTTTTATTTATAAAAGAATTAGGGTATGTCTCAAGGTCTTGTTAAAGGAAAATCATGAAGCTGAAAGTTTCATGATTTTCATGAAAGTTTCAACAAAACATATTCAGAATATAAATTTATTATTCTACTTCTTAACAAAGAATTGAGCTAATGTAGTTTGGTGGGCATTTTGTTTCTTTTTATCATACAACCAACGGTATGGCCCTATTGCCTCTTCTACTCTTCTGCAAATTTTACTCTTCTCTCTTCATCAGGATCAGCCTCTAAGCATTGCTGCTTAAAAACTTCGATTGTACGAAAAATATTTTCAAATTGTTTTGAAATCTCTTTTGTCTGACTATCAGTGGTTAAATTTTCTTCATATTCTTCAGGATCTTCCTGCTGTGCATCTAAATTTAGCAGGTCAGAATCACTCAGTTCTTCAGAATGAGATTTAATTAACTTTTGGACATTATCATTGAAGGGGAGAAAGAAATGAAGGACGTAAGAATTGGTCACCAACACACGAAATGACGTGCTTTATAGATAAAATTTCCCAACTGTTATACAAGCAAAATAGTTATCACTTTAAAAACTACAATGACCATAAAAGAGAAGTTAATTTTCCGACGTGTAATAATAAACAACTCATCCCAGAAGACGGATTGATTATCCTATTATCGGAATGTATTCTCCTTTTTGTGATATGCACAGAAGTGCCTAAGGGTCTCGAATCTGTGGGCATATGACATAAATTTTGGCGATAAAAATTTGGAACATAGTGTACATGGAAGTAATTTAGTACGCCATTAAAAATAACTATGTAAAATGTTTTAAATCGGTAACTAAATTATTTCATTCTGGTGAGTGATTTTTTAAAATAGTTAGCCATAAAAATGTATAGATAGAAAATTTTTAAAATCTGTAACATTTATTTTTAAGATGTATATAGGCACTCTAATCGAATTTGTGTATCGAAAAAAAAAATGGACGCACTAATCGGTGGCGCATTAATTGAGGGATTACTGTATGCTAGACAAGAAATTATATTTTTATTTAATCCTTTACCTGAGCAAAGGAAGTTTGTGCATGAAATATTTTCATGACAAAGGAGTGTTCCTTATATTCAATGATCAAGGAAAAAGTTCTGTTTAGTCACTAATACCTAAATACCTATTACATTTCTTTTTGAACATGTTCACTGAAGATAGTCACAACAAGCCTCATTACCTCATTCTGCACATTAACCACACACCAAGAGAACTTGGATTTCACGTTTCCTAACTGTACCCTTGGACAACTTCCACAGATGATCCCAAGTTTGTTCTACCTCCACCTACCATAAATTTCAAAATCTTGCAATCCATATTATGATATCTATAACTTAGAAACACAAAATTTATCCATCCATTTCTCAAACTTTGAAAACCACATTCCCTCACTCTTCTTCATATAATTATATATATAGTCCATTTGTCCACCTTCATTATATACTGCTGGATCTCTTTTCAACTGCCTTCCAATCTTCTTTGAACTTTGTGAATGAGATCTAGGCATAGCAATCAAGTTGCGGTAAGAAAAAGGAAATTATTCTTCTAGTATGCAAGACTTTGATAACTGGTAGGATACTTTTTTTTCTTACAAGTTAGTGTCCTCTCCAGTAGTGTAGTCATTCTATAAGAATCTCTAACCACCTTATCAATGTGGTCCATAAACATTTAATCTGTCAAATATATTCCCCAAATGTCTATATTTTCCTCCCTTTGGACTTCCTGGAGGAGTTTATATGATGATAATAATAAATATATAAATTTTTCATTATATTTTCTTATTGTTTCATATCAAATTTTATTTACAAGCTATTTCAGATGTTTCCTAACCCATTGCAGTTTGCATTCAACTGCATTTTTGAAGTCTGTGTTCATGTACAGAATACGCCCACTTCCATTCCACTCACATTTTCATGTTCCTCCAGAATTTGGCTTTTTGTTATTCTTTGCCAACTTATTTTACTGTCTAATGAGGTTTTACAAATTCAGTCCAATGCAAAATCAGAATTTGACCAACACTTTGCAGTCTGCGGTGAAGAATCCATACATCAACTTCCAGGTTCATAATATTTTTCAACTGTGGACAGTGTAGCACAAGAAGTTGCTCATATTTATCAGCATAAAAATGATGAAGATGATGAAGTTTTTATTATATATATATATACACACATTGCACATCAGTGGTGTATGTGGACAAGGTGGTGAGAAGAAGAAAGGAAGAATCTGTTGATATCTTTAAGGATGACAGAGTGAAGGTAGCTGTTTCAAAGTACAGAAGTAAATGGAATGAAAAGGTAGGAAAAGTTGGTTTGGCAAGTTTGGAGCTCAACTTAAATGGATGTTGACCATCAGCTGTTTTGATTCTTATGGTTTTGGAAGAAAGTGGGGGAGGGGGGGGGTTAAACCAGAACATGGTCCATGAAAATACATGTAGAACAAGCATAAGGCAGAAAGTAAATGTACAAGAGAAAGGGATAATCAATTAACTGGATTGCTCTCTTCTTGATAGCATCATGCAGTGTTAGAGAGGATTTAGATGTATCACTCCAAATGAGTAAGCATTATTCTGTGATTAGACAAATTTGGAATTTATACAGTATTAGTAGCTGTACAGGTAAGAAGTAGTGCCTTGATTGGAAAAATACAGTTTTTTGGCAGATGCAGCCACTCTGACTGAGATGTGTTTGTCACAGGAAAGTCAGGAAGTATAGGTCAGCCCACAAAAGGAAATCTGATTACCGTATATTTTCGCATATAATGCGATCCACATATGATGCGAACTAGTAATTTCGTTTGAAAACTAGCCCTAAAATGCCATGTCCATGTATAATGCGATATGTTAATCTTGTTCCATAACATTATAAATAATACAATGTGAATTAACAAAAGAAATATTTATTTTAAAACAATTTCAAAATCCTTTAAATTCTTCTTCATTTTTTGAGTCATCAAACATTTCATTTATAAATTCATCTGTAGGCATTGAGTCATCATCATCATGCTCTCCATTTTGTTGTGCATCATCTGCCTTTCATATATGACGTCATCTTCGGATCCATCCATTGAATTACTTATTCCACATTTAAGAAATGAGTGTTGAATCATTTCAGATGGTATCAAATCCCATGCTTCTTTAACCCAGCTGGTGACTAGGGTGATCTCAGGCTTCTGAAAATTCCCACCTTTTGTCATCTTCACCAAACCAGAGTGTTGAATCATTTCAGATGGTATCAAATCCCATGCTTCTTTAACCCAGCTGGTGACTAGGGTGATCTCAGGCTTCTGAAAATTCCCACCTTTTGTCATCTTCACCAAACCAGATGATATCCATTCTTTCCATTTTTCACGTAAGTGATCTTTAAACGACTTATTCAAGCTGCCATCAAGCGGCTGCAAAACCGAAGTTAGACCACCTGGTATGACTGCTAGGTCTGTACGTAACTCACATGCTTTCTCTTTGCTTGCCTCCATTAAATTTGCCCGGAACATATCCCAGATTAACATGCTTTGTTGATGTAACAAGCTACCTGGATGTATGTTCCATACTTGATCCAGCGACAATTGTACACCTTCTTCATCCATCCAACTTTTCTCATTGGCGTGAACAATGACACCTGGTGGAAATTTCATCATCGTCGTCATCAAATTCCTGCCATGTACCCTCAAGGGGTGTACAGGATATGATAGTACTACATGAAAAAAATTACATCATTACTAACTTCCTATCTACAATTTTCCTCCAAATCAGTCTGTTACTTGTCAAGACTCCAACATTATCAGATCTTATATTTCTATCGTCTAAGGCACTTTGTACCGTATCAATCCACCTATATCTTGGTCTTCCTCTGGGTCGTTTTGCTGCCAACCTGGCAGAGAACACTTGTTTTGCTAATCTTCCTTCGCCCATTCTGTTTAAGTGACCATACCACCTGAGATTAGCTCTGCTAATGCATTCCTGGATGCTGACGATGTCAAGTTCTTTCCTAATATCCTCGTTTTTAATATTATATTGCCATTGATGCAATCTGTTCACGCCTATAATCTTTCTCAGGACGCTCATATCTGCGGCCTCTAGTCTTTGGTCAAGTGTTTTACTTCCGATCCAGCTCTCAGATCCACAAGTTAAAACTGGTTTGAACACTGTTTTGTATACAGCTAATTTAGTGTTCTGACTAATTTCCCTCTTATTCCATATGAATTTATTCCATTGACTTCCCATCATACCAGCTCTGCTGATTCTGTTGTCTATTTCTATATTTAATTTACCATCTTCACTAAAAATCGTGCCTAAGTAGCTGAAATGTTTTACTTGTTCCACAGGTTCTCCATTCACAACACAGTTGACATTTTCAATGATTCTGCCTATTTTCATTGTCTTTGTCTTTTTAATGCTGACCTTCATACCATATCTATTACAACAGTTATTCAATTTAGTCAGAGAATCTTGTGGATTTATTTAGAAGTTTAACATCATCCGCATAAAGCAAAGAGCTGACATTAATATCCCCAATTCTAATATCATGTTTAATACCACTTTCCTTCATAATGTGATCCATATAGATAATGAACATCCTTGTCTCACACCAGATTTAACATCAAACCATCTTCCTGTACTTCCTTCAATTCCAACTGCCGACTTACAACTCAAATAAAGACTAAGTATTGCTTGATATAATGCCCCATTGACACCATATAACTGTAGCGTATTGAATAGCTTCTCTCTTGGCACCTTGTCATATGCCTTTCCAAATCGACAAAACTTAAATACAGATCTTTGTTATATTCCCATGCTTTCTCAACAATTTGTCTTAAAATGAAGATCTGATCCTGACCAGCCTCTGTTTGGCCTGAATCCAGCTTGTTCTTCACCAAGCTTTTCTCCCACAATTCTTAACCGTTTCTCAAGTATACTTGCATAGATCTTGCCAGGAACACTCAGTAGGGAAATACCTCTGCAATTCTCACGTTCAGTTTTATTTCTCTTTTTATATATGGGTACTACGAGAGCTCTACTCCAATCATCAGGAATTCGTCCCTCTGTCCAGGCTTTCTGAACTATGAAGTGCAGCCATTGTAAGACTCTTATACCACCATACTACAGCATTTCTGGTTGAATATCATCTACTCCTGCTGCCTTTCCATATTTCAAGCCTTTGATGGCTTTTTCTACTTCAAGTATGGATATGTATTCCTGACTGCATGCCTGGTCAGTGGTTTTTACCACTGTGCTGTCATCGCTGCTTGTTTCATTTAGCAGTTTTTCTAAGTAATTACTCCATACTTCAAAGATATCTTTTTCTCCCGTTTTCATTTCACCTTTATCATCTCTAAGTCCTTTTACAGCACTCTTTCCTCCATTCTTAAGCTTCTTCAACAACCTCCAGAATATTTTGCCACCTTCTTGATATTTATTTTCTATATTCTTACCAAAGTCCTCCCATGACTTTTGTTTAGCTAGTTTTACACAGTGTTTTGCTTTCTTACATTTGTCTCTGTATTCTCTAAGAGCATAAGCTGACATATTTGCCAGGAACTTTTGATATACTTTCTTCTTTTCCTTCACTGCCTTTTTAACTTCCTGTGTCCTCCATGGAGTTCTAATTGTTCTATCTTTGCAGACAACTTCCCCACATGCCTCTCTAGCTGAATCAACGAGGGCTTTCTTCAAGGCTTGCCACTGAATCTCCAATGCTTGATTCCTGTTCTCAAACTCTTTCATTTTTTCTTCAATAATCTTTGTGTATTTTAGTCTACAGTTCACATCTGAGAGCTGCTCAACTTTCATTCGCTTTAAAACTTTCTTACATGTTATTCTTTTCAATATGAAATTCAATTTTATCCTGCTATCCTGCTCCAGACTAAATAGTGATCACTTTCAATTTCAAATCTTCTGTACACTCTGGTGTCCTGCACCAGGGAGAAAACATCACTATCAACAATAACATAGTCAATGAGACGTTTCTTATTCCTTGCCTCTTCTCTCCATGTGAATTTGTGCACATTTTTATGTTGGAACATGGTGTTAGTAATAACCAGTCCATGTCCTGACCAGAAATCCAACAGATATTTGCCATTATTATTAGCTTTGCTCTTTTCTCCAAATTTTCCCAAAATATTTCTGCATGTCTCACAATCATTTCCTACTCTGCTATTTAGATCCCCAACAAGGACCAACTTTTTATTTTTCATTGTGTCGGTTGTTTTTTCTAAAGCCTCAAAAAATTCCTTCCACTTCTACCTTAGTAGAACCTTCTGTGGAACAATAGGCACAAATAAGTCTGATTGTCCAGTTCCCCAATCTGATATTTGCCCACATTACTCTACTTGAGACTGACTACCATTCAAGATTAGAATCGTATTTTGTGTTGAATACTATGGCTACTCCTTCTTTTCCTTGATTGTCATTGCCTGAATATAACATTTTGTATTTAATGCTCAGAAAGATCTCACCAGTTTTTTGTCTTTTTTGTTTCAGTCACCCCCCTATTATGTCGATCTGGTACTTATCTAATTCCTCAGCTAGCTCCATTACTTTGCCATTCAGACTTATGTCGATAGTACCAATCTTTAACTCTGGTGATGTTGAGTTTGGGTGTGTTTTCAGATTTGTTCCAGTAGCTGACTTTTCACTGTTTACCCTGGTTCCCTGGCGAAAACAACATGTGCCTTGTTTAACCGGGTGATGCCCCAGCCGGCATGAAATTTTATCATGTTGTACCATCATTTTTTTATTTTGGTTTAACCAATAAGAATACAATTTGGTCGGCTAAATCCCAAATTGCCAGCCCATCCTCGTTCGTTCAGTATCCAAGTAGATACCCAACAGGGTGCACCACGAAAAGGTGAGGATTGGACATTAGGTCAGAAGCCCTGGTCGGTTCTCCACATTCCTTTAAAGGCTATGTGGAGGTCTTCTCTCAGTTATACAGCTTTGACCCTTAAGCTCCCCATGCTTCGGAATTTTCTTCCTTTTAAACATCACTCTCATCTTTAATTTGGTTCCCTCTGCCATGCATGCTAGAACAATAGTAAAATGCGTTTTTTCATGTCCCTTTGTTTTTATGAATACACCCTTTTCACCAACTGAGTTTTCTGTTCGATTCCCAGACATATCAAGGTACATTGGCGTATGTCCCATATTGCCAATTTGGGATAATTTTATCCGTGACACTTCCATAATTTTATGATAAATATATGGAAGGACTCCACTTTTTCTTCAAGCTGCTTTGGTAACTTCTGCGCAATTTTTGTTCAGTGTCGTAATGTTAATGCTTTTCGTTCCATAAATCTGTTGCTGCACCACCCAGGCGAAGCAAGGAAAGATGAAATACCTGGTGTGTCCTTGAATTATCATTCTTGAGTTGTAGAGCTCGAAAACGAATTGCATTTGTTGTTACTCTAATACCATCTTGTCGTTGAGTCAAAATCCATTCATTTAGCTTTTCTTTAAGTTCTGGAAAGGATGCTACGCCTCCACAATGGGCACGTTTTGTTTTGGGGATTTTTTCAAGACTGTCTTTTTGCTTACACCAAAGTCTAATATTACTCTCTGCTGCACCAAATTCTCTCATAGCAACACTGTTATTATGTTCTTCTGCAAACTGCAGGACACGCAATTTAAATCCTGCTTCGAAAGATGAACGTTTACGTTTCTATTGACTCATTTTCAGGCTAGGTTTGTTTAATGAATAATATTTAAAATAAACTGTGGTTAAACCGATATACCTAACTGTGCTAATATCCCGCCAAGGGGGCAGGATATTAGTACTACTTTTATTACTGGCTTTATGTGCAGATACGATGCGCGCTTGTCGCCGAATGCGAATGGATCAAGTAGTTTTGGTTGCATAGGCATTAGGTAGTATATATTGTGTGTGCAATCCTAATAAGATGTTATATTTTTTAAGATCTGCATATAATACGAACTCCTAACTTTAAGTAGTATTTTTTTATCATAAATTTTTTGGATTATACATGATAATATACGGTATGTTTGGATATCTGGATTTTATCAAAAGTTAGGGGAAGGGATGTGAGATATTAGACAGGACCGAGTTTTGATGATATTGAAATTTACAAGGTTGTCCTCCTTTTCCCCATTGGAGTGTAGTAAGGAAATCCAAACTTTAGCACATTGGTTATAACAAATCTTTTAGTCTTTAACAATTGTGCACTACAATTTGTCAAATGCAATGGAGGAATGGAGTGTTCTGTCATTAGCATAGCTAATGATAGGATTTGAAGTCAGTGAGAGCAGATTATTTATATACAGGAGGAATAGAGTGGGTGAAAGTGCAGAGCCCTAAGGCAGTTCTCCACTGGTTAAATCTGAGGAGAAGAAACTATCCATAATAACTTTATATTGATTGGCCAGAGAGAAATTTGGCAAACCAGTTATAGAGAGCAGAAGCCAGTCCATAACACAGTGGTTTGTGAGGAGCCTCTGTGCCAATTCTATTAAATTCCTCAAAAATATCGAGAGTGATCATGTGAGTTGCTCCATGTTTTTCAATGGCTTAAAGCCTGAGGTAGATGGTTAAGGCTAGAAAACTAGCTGTGAATTTGGAGTGGCGGAATCCATATTGCTTGTCATGAGTTAGCTCGTGAGCTTCTGAGTAGCACAGAAGTTGACTATTTGTCTATTGATTACCTTCTCCATAGTTTTAGAAAGAACAGAAGTAAGGGAAATAATATGATTGTTTGTTGGCTGACTTTTATCACCTGTCTTTGGAATGGGCTAAATGCGTGCCCTTTTCCATGCTGTAGGTAGATGCCAGTTGAAGGATTGCAAAAACAATATGGGATAGGTGTTAATTCCAGAACAAAATTTTTAGAATAATAGGTGGAATACTATCAGGACCAGATGCCTTGTTCATGTCTAAGTTATTAAGGATTCTTCTGATGTCTTTCTCGCAGAAGACTAAAGGTGGTGTAGAGTGAGCAATTCTTGGTAAAATGTGTGTGCCTGTGTAGTGGAGGGATTTTGTTTTAGTCCTTATTGCACAAATTGGAAGAAAAGAGTAATGTCAGCTTTCTTTAGATGATGTCACTATAGTACCACCTGGATCTGAGAGTGGCAGAAACAAAAGTTGCACCCAGTGGCCTTGGACAGGTAGGGAGTTAGCAGCATTTGGTCATTTTAAAATCTGATTTGGATTTGCTGATGGTTTTTTATTGCTCATGTCAGCTGCAACATAGGTAGAGTATGCATGTTGAGTTCTGATGTGCAGAATTTGTTTCTTGTACTGCATTGACTTACGTTTTAGAGACCCAAGGCCTGGTGTTATAATAGTGACCAAGAATTTTGGGTGGAATGAGTGATGGTCTTCATTCATGTGAGAACAGTTTCTGTTAATCTGTTAATTATTTTATAGCATCCAGAGGGTTCACACCTACCAGTATCTGGACACACATATGGATCATAGTCTAAAATGGAAAACCCGTATCCAAGCAGTTACAAACAAACAAACTAAGATAGACATCGTACAGATTGCATAGCATTAGATGCATAGTATCACCTAAATTTTTACAGACTATATTATGCACTGATATTTTCAAGAATTTGGTAGGGAATTTGTAGCTGGGGGTGGGGGGGTATACAAAAATATCCTTGGCACATTACACAGTCTACACAGCCGAATATTAAACAGAATCTTCAGTCCTAATCTCACTGCAGTTAACAACATCCTCCTGAATGTCAGGCAAATATACCTTTATAGCATACTCATCTTCTTGCATTGAAATAAACATTGGATTACCTTCAATGACCATACCCTCCAGCAGGATGGTTTACTTTTGAAGAATCTTTTACTCCCTTAAGAAAGAGCTCAGAAATGAGAAAGCAGAAACAACCTTTAAGAGAGGATTAAGACTATTTATTGGAGCTATAAATGATGCTGAAATATTGTTTACTTTTACCTAGATAAGCACAAATGAAGTTCAGACCAGTTTACTCAATGTAAATGTATATATTTATTATTATTAAATAACTATTCTCATTTACTAAAAAGATATATCATTATTATAGAGCATAATAATTATTAGGTTTTTATCATTAAATTCAATAATACTCAAGAAAAACCACTGCCTACTCAAAGTAAATATATACATAACAACACATGAATCTTTGATCCTTAGATTCATACCATAGCGCTGACCTGATTGGCTGAGTGGTTAGCATACCTGTCCTCCAATCAATAGGTCATAGGTTCGAATCCTGCTGTGGGCATGGCTGTTTGTGATTGTCTTACCTTGTGTACTGCTATAACAGAAACAGGAGTTGGACCATGGTAAGGAGGAGTAGAAATCACAGAGATCATCCTATTTGGCACCCTTGTAGTACCAACAGACATGCTTATGTTAGCAGTTGACTGCTTGCATTATTATCTCAAATATTTTGCGATAAATTTAATCATGTGTTAATTCACATGGTTAACACATTCAACCCAGGCTATATCTCACTTAAAAGACATTTTTATAAATTGTTAAATATTTACAGTATATCTTCATGTAGGTTTTTATGGAGAAAGGACATATTAGAATCACTATTTTCTGATATTAAACCACTCACAAAGAAGTCAAAAAGAAATAATGTTTTAATTGGACAAGTTTAATACAAAAATTTTCTTTCTTTCTTTCTCTCTCTCTTTTTGTTTCACTTCATCAGGAAATAGCTCGAATAAATTAAAAAATTACAAGCAAAGTAATAGCAGTCAACATTTTTAATGAAATATATTTGAAAATGTTTAAACAATGGAAAGCCATTTGCTGTTACATTTGCTGCTGTATATACTGCTGGTAGATACAAGTGTTTCATAATGGATTAAGGAGGACTAGATTTGATGTAAAATCATCCCTTATTTTTTGTTACACTGTAGGCTGATTCTTTGAATGCCTTTGAGTAAAAGTGGTAATCAATGTAGATCATTTCAGTTTGTTGCCATTCTATTAAATGTTTTGTATCTGTTATATATGCTGCCTGATTTGTGCTTTCTTTCATTCCCAACATCCTTAATGTGTTCTGATCGGCTTATCTCCCCAGATATATCAGCTTTTCCTATGTAATGTAGCCCATAATTGCAACTAATCTTGTAGACATCTGTTTTTTTAAGTGACATGGGAGTTTAGGAGGTTTTGGATGACTGGAGATTTTGCTGATTGGGAAGAAAGTGACTTTTAGATTTTTTTTTGGCTAAGCAATCTTGCTATTTTATCTGTGATTGATTGCATATATGGGAGAATCACTGCTCCTTTATATTCTTGGTTTATTTGTTCTTCTGCTCGTTTTGGAGGTTGAGATAGAATTTTTTTTTGCATTATGTTTTAATTCAACTAGTTTCAGGAAAAAAACTTTGTTTCATGAAAAACATTTTCAAATATTCTTCACTAAAAATGTTAACCGTTATCACTTTGTTTGAAGTTTTTAATTTATTTATGCTATTTCCTGATGAAGTGAAACATAGTTTTTTCACGAAACTAGTCAAATTAAAAATGATTTTCTCTTTTACTTCTTTGTGAGTGGTTTAATACTGAAAGTAGTGATTCTAAGATATACAGTATAACATGCCAGTTTCAATTCATTAAACTTTTATTCTAAAAATAGTGTTTCTGAACCATTTTAATGGTGTAGAAAGTCCCAAATGCAATTATCTTATTTTAAGTCATAAAAAAGGAAAGAAAATAAAATAGTATGTTTTTCACTACACATAGTTGTGGATTTCAGTTGTCTCTTATTATACTAAATATACTAATTCCTCTAATTGTCACTAAATACAATACATTGGCTCTATGTGCTGTATTTAAAGCTACAATAAAACTCTTTTGCTTGCAGCTGTGCAGTACAGCATCTTTTGGAAAGTTTTTTCTTGCCGTTTTCATTCCATTACTAAGCTACTGATATATTACAGGCACTTTTTCCATTGGTTAGTTTAAATATAACAAAAAAATCTAGACGTTCCCTTAATTATTGGTTTGTAATATATCCAGAATCAAAATCCCCCCCCCCCCCATACATATTTGTTATTGATGGAAGCACTTATCCTTGCCTGTAAAGTGTCCAAGTATTTTGACACTGTGAACAGTATAAGTTGAGGATCCATCTGATCATTGTCATACAACCAGGGTATCTAATTAGGAAGGGCCGACTGTTGTTACTTTCTAACAGTGAATCGGGTCTGTTGATGTCGACTGTTCAAATGGAAATGAAAGGTATTTAGAGTATTCAAACCGTGTTTCCAATATGAACACTATATGCGTATCATAGTCACATGTTAGACTTAGGGGATGATGACAGAACTTAAGGCATTTTTTAATGTCTCTATAAAGTAGTTGACCAAGTGAAAGAGCAAAGTCCATTGCTATTATATTAGTATAATTTGCCTTGCCAAAGGAAATAGGCTGAGGCCATGGTGAACTAAAACAGGATTCTTAATTAGGAGGAAATTCATTTTTATCAACAGATAGAGTAAACCTCCTTCATCAAAGAAATCAAGTGAATTCAGTATAGTTCAAACACAAATAATTCCTAATGTGTTCCAGAATTAATGTATCCTGTCATCTTTTTCACTAATTACTACTTGTCCTTTGCCCTGTGGAAAGTATTCAGCTCTTTCCAAAAATAAATGATAAAAGTCAGCCACCAAACTTTCATTATTCTTACTTCAGTCCTCTCAGACATCATGGGAAATAGTAATCCATCTTCACCATCTGAGGGTTCACCTAATAATTAGTTACCAGCAATATGTATTTTGCCAATGTCATCCATAACTGATTAGTCATCACCACCCTCCTTTGAATAGAAGCAGTGGAAAGGTATGGAGAAACTGATGTGATCTTTCTCAACATATCTAGGGAACTTGATTAGGTTTGGCAGAGAGACCTGTTGAGCAAATTACGTCTTATGGTAGTTTGTTTAAAACACTTTCTACCTTGCAGGTTGCTCACCAGCTTCCTACGGTACATTAACTACCTCTTACTGAACATTGACTTGATGACAGTACATTCCAGTCATCTTTCTTTAAAAAAGCACCGTGGTGCACAATCATTTGACGCATCAAGATCTTTCATAACCAGTTCCTTTAACCTTGCTCTCCTTACTGTTTTTCAGTGGAGTATGCACAGCTTTTGAACTTCAATACTTTTAAAAGTTATTTTGTGTTTCTTGCAAAAAAAATGATCACACTTCACTTCTGCTTACTTGAGTGAGAATTCCCAAATCTAAATAGGACCAGATTTTTCTTCTTGGGCTGAATTACACATCTAACCTTTTTTTTCACATAACATATCTTAGCTTCTTTAATCTTAAATTAGTATTAAATGAACTTTTGATTCTCGTAGACAGGCTTATACGTTGGTTATGCATTTCTAAATCACTTAGGGAATTTGACAACGTAGATCCGAATATAAATTAAATTATACTTTAATAAATATCTCCGATATTTCGGCAACGTCACGTTGCCATTTTCAAAAGGAACTTACAAAAAAGGCACGTGCACGCAGGCACTATAACACACAGTAACTGAGAATGAAGATGTGAAGCTATCGTTCTCCTAGACGTCCTGATGGTGCCCTCTAGCGGGCTAAGTAGGTGTTCTTGGCCGTTGGGCTGAAGGTCTGATGTATGCCTCCCAAATTTGGGGCAGCCGCATACAACCAAATTTGTTGAGGTTTGGGGAGTTTCTTAGGGCTGAGGCTGATTCCATAAATAGTCTTTCGAATTTGTATTTGCTATGGTGTTTTACTGTAGCTTTCTTCCACCGTATTCTGTGGCATGTATCCAGAGCATGGTCTGCAAGACCAGAATGGCTGTACTTGTGAAATCGAATGTAGTCCTTGTGTTCAGAAATTCTGATATTCGCTGTCCTGCCTGTTTGGCCAATCCCTTATCTGCTCCACCAAAGACCAACCACTTCCTCTAGACCTACCTGGTGTATTCCAGGTCCCTTGCAGTTGTAAACTGTCGTACTTTGGCCAAACAGGAGGACAGCGAATATCAGAATTTCTGAACACAAGGACTACATCCGGTTTCACAAGTACAGCCATTCTGGTCTTGCAGACCATGCTCTGGATACATGCCACAGAATACGGTGGAAGAAAGCTACAGTAACACCGTAGCAAGTACAAATTCAAAAGGCTATTTATGGAATCAGCCTCAGCCCTAAGAAACTCCCCAAACCTCAACAAATTTGGTTGTATGCAACTGCCCCAAATTTGGGAGGCATACATCAGCAGACCTTCAGCCCAACGGCCAAGAACACCTACTTAGTCCGCTAGAGGGCATCGTCAGGATTTCTAGGAGAATGATAGCTTCATATCTTCATTCTCAGTTACTGTGTTGTAGTGCCTGTGTGCACGTGCCTTTTTTTGTAAGTTCCTTTTGAAAATGGCAATGTGACGTTGCCGAAATATCGGAGATATTTATTAAAGTATAATTTAATTTATATTCGGATCTACGTTGTTCAATTCCCTAAGTGATTTAGAAAAGAAATAAATGAACTTTATTTCTTTATCCCTCCCCCCAATGACAATTGTTCTCACCAGTATAACTGCTGGTTCTAGATAATATTGCCAAAGACTCTAAATTTACTCTAATTTACTCTAAATATATATATATATATATATATATATATATATATATATATATATATATATATATTAGAGTAAATTAGATATATATATATTAGAGTAAATTAGATATATATATATAATATCAAAATGAGAGATGAAAAGCTGCAAAATCCATAGCATATTAGAGCTGTGTGTGTGTGCAAGTGCAGATGTGCATGCATGGGACTGTGAGAGATAGAGAGAAATTAGAGTAAATTTAGATAAGTCTTTGGCAATATTATCTAGAACCAGCAGTTATACTGATGAGAATAATTGTCTTCAGAGGGGGGGGGGGAGTTCACATGTGTGTGTGTGTGTGTGTGTGTGTGTGTGTGTGTGTGTGTGTGTGTGTGTGTGTGTGTGTGTGTGTGTGTGTGTGTAGGCATCTGCAGAGGAGGGAAATGGGGCAAACCCCCCCCTCCCCCCCCAAGGATCAAGGAAAAGATTCCACAAATTGTAATTGTAAAAGTGATTGAAATATGTAACCTTACACCATCGATCATGGGATGCTTTGTCTGTCTTAAAATTTTATTATGGTTGTGGCCCTCGGCGGGATAACCATAGAGCACGTGTTTCATCTATTGCAGCAATTAAAGGTTTTATTGTTCCTGTTTTTGGTTCATCTTTTTCTAATTTGCGAAAAAAGTGTTCATTACTGTTGTGAACAGCGACCAGTTTGTTTGTCCTCTGTGTCTTGTGAGTCACTGAGTGAAGTGTTAGTGTGCATGAGAAGAAACTAGAAGAGGAAGCATAAAGAAGAAATTTATTGATTATACTATAAATTAAAGATACCAAGAAATTATATACTTGGTTCAATCCTATATCCAAGTATTTTCAGGACTAAGGCAACTTGTACTACCCAGACCAGTTTCAACCTTTATTGAGGTGAAAAAGTAAAGGGTTGCTCATCATGGGCCTAGAGTAGTTAGTATAGGAGTACAAGGTTCTGATAGTATATTAGGAGAAAAAAGACAGATATATAGCATGAGAGAGAGAGAAAGAAAAGGCCTCAGCTCTTTTATATCATCATATAGCCAAAGGCTATCAGTTTTCCTTTTTCACTAATCTCATATAGATGAACAATTGAAACTAAAGCGCAAAGATGACTAATACCAGGTGGTTATCCCCATCTGGGTTAACTGCCTTAAATTTGCCTTCCCTGCCTGGGATTACTCTCCAGTCATCCATGCAATTGACTATAAGACTACAATGAATTAAGAGGATGGAACTATTTAAAAAACCTCTCATAGCAAGAATAGACAGGATTTTATCTCCTCCTGGTGAATATTGCATAATGTGGGTGGTCTACACGATCTAGTGATAAATTTGATATCTCCTAGAATGCTTCTTTCTAAATATAAAACACGTCTGACTGAACAATAAAATTTCCACAGTACAAAAGTTAGTTGATTGGTAGAACCTCTGCTACTAATGGCTCATGCAAAAAGTTAATCAAGTTTGAGTGTGGTTAGTAGTTGAAAGGGATCAATCGTTCGATACCATTAGTACACTCTCTCTCGATGAGTCTTTGGACTCCCTGGAGGTGTCACATAATAATAATAATAATAATATTATAAAGCATTTGGATGTCATATTGCTGGTTTTCAAATCCATGTTTTTTTCTAACCTTCCATAAATGGTATTTTAATTCATTAATTATAAAAATCAAAATTCTCTTCCCATTGCTGACAGGTGGTGGATATTGTAAAAAAAAAAACTGTCCTGTTGTAAATTATGGCATGCCCAACACATTACATAATCCGTTCCAAATACACAGAGCAAGAGGGCAGTATAATGCATGTTCTACTGTTTCCAGTTGGTAACATGTCAAAATTGGATCTCTAATGTTCAAGTACCTCCATTTGATGGCATTGACTGGAAGGTGACCATATGCAATTCTCCAAGTAAGATCCTTCCTGTTAGGGCACCCTTGGAACTTCATGAAGTTTTGAAACAAAATATTGTTATCAGTACCCAACTGTGGAACTTCACAGTGAAAGAGATTAAAGATTTCTTTATACCAAATTTTACTTTTTTTAATGGATAGAATGGTAATTCCGGAGTTTAGCAGTCTTAGAGTTAAGCACAGAGTGTTGTAGTATTCAGGAACAATGTCAGCTTTTGGACCTTTTATACTCATTAACTCCAAATAGGGGAAGATGAAAACCCAAGCAGTACCGGGGAAGGTCTGCACATGTGTGATTAGTTTGCAATATTTTATGGATTTTTGAAGCTGTATTGCTTAAAAAGCAGAATTTTAAGACTGGAAGTCCAAATCCTCCATTCTTCGTTGATAGTTGAAGAAATTTCTTTTTAACTTCTTTGTATCGGCTAGACCAAAAAAATTGCAGAGGTTTACTATATAATTGCTTTTCTTCAGCTTCTGTGATGTCTGTAATATTTATTATGTACAACTGATCAGGAAAGATTATGGTTTTGAGTACTATGGCTTTAAGAGAAAAGGAGAGTGACCCTGTTTTCCAGTCTTCTAACATTTCCAAGTTCTTAGGCTGGTAATATTGGGTAAGTGGAGAAGGGAATTCCAAGTATAATGAGGGGTTCTCTCTTTGGGGTTAGTTCAAAAGGAATGGCTCCAAGATCCCACTTTCCATAAACTTTTAATTTTGTCTTGTCTGCATTAATAATTAATCCACTGCTTTTGCTGAATATTTCCACAATATCAAAAAAATGTAGCATATTTTTCGATAGATAATGCTCACCTCCAGCATTTTCATCACTCCTTTATAACGTGCATGCACCAACTAGTGGTAGAGTTAGGAAGTACAGACAGAGGAATTCTTTAAAAGCACATGCTTTGCTAGTAACAGTGGTCGATTATTCCATACATCCTGTTTTAAAATATTTCATAAAGTAAATCATTATTTGTTGATATTTTTATTAGATCTGAATTACCCATGGAAGACAGAAGTACTTATCGGAGAAAATCCTACCCAGTGCAGTTCAAGCTTGAATTGGTAGAAGTAGCAAAGGAAAAAGGGAATCATGAAGCTGGTAGATTGTGTTCAGTGTTGGAGAAAGTAGTGTTCGTGAATGGCTAAAGGCTGAAACAGTCCTGAAATATTTACATACGAGGAAACGTGCTATGAGGTTTAGAAGGTGCTTGTGGCCAACCATACAAAAAAAACTGTTTGATTGGGTTGTTAGTGAAAGATCTAAAGGTATGAGAATATCTACTGTCTGTGTGTTGCAGGAATCGAAAAGAATTGCGCAGAAGGATAATATAAAAGATTTCAAGGCCTACCCATCTTGGGTTTTTGGATTTATGAAGAGAAACAATTTAAGTGTGCGTCCCCTCCACTAGTGTTGGACAAAATTTGCCGTGCGACTGGGAAACTAAAGTACCTAAATTTCGTTTGTTTCTGAGAGAAAACTTGTGCGGGGTTGATGCTTATCACTTTGGGAATATGGATGAGGTTCCCGTAAGTTTTGACATGCCTAGTTCTAGGACTGTGAATCTGAAGGGAGCGAAAGAGATTTCAGCTGCTACAACAGGGCACGAAAGGTCTAACTTTACTGTGGTTCTCTGCGTAACTACAGATGGTTCCAAACTGCCACCGATGGTGATTTTCAAAAGAAAGACTGTTCCAAAAGGCTGTGATTCCAAAGATATTATTGCTACTGCTAATGATAAAGGTTGGATAAATTCCGAGGTTATGAAATTTTGGTTGGAGAATGTGTGGCAAAAGAGAAAAATGGCATTTTTCAACCCAAAGTCTTTGTTAGTGTTGGATTCGTGTAGGGCACACACTCGACAGCAGAAGTTAACACAATTGTAAGTATTCCAAATTGGCTGTCACTCCAGGTGGTTTAACAAAAAAACTCCAATCCCTTGATCTTTCAGTAAATAAACCATTCAAAAGACAATTTGTGGCTAAGTGGGAAGACTGGATGATGAATGGCATCCATGAATATAACAACACAGGGCAAATGAAAAGAACGTCATATAAAGATATAGTTTCGTGGATTGTAAAGAGAGTTGGGCTGCTGTAAGTGAAAACTGTGTTAGAAATGGTTTCATTAAAGTACAAGGAAATGCAGTGGTGTCCAGTGACAATGATTATGAAGCTGAAGAAATTCCAAACGAAATTTTTAATGCAATTGATTCTTTCAATATTGAGTCTGATGAAGAATTTTTTGGATTTGAGTAGTGTAATGTTCAATAAATATTAAGTAATACTTCTACCTTAGTTTTGTTATTACATTTGATTTACCTCTCATAGCTTTCAAATGTATATCGCACATGTTCATTTTTAACGAATTTAGACTTTTTTTAATGGCTTGGGAACAAGAGAGGCCCTTTTCTGTTCTCAGATCTTATTTCAAAAATGTATTGACCAAAACAAGGTAATATTCATTTGCTTCATCGACTTCGAGAAAGCATTTGACGAAGTCCAACATGCTAAAATGATTGTACTATTAAAAAGAATTGGATTAGATGGTAAAGACACCAGGATCATTGAAAACTTATATTGAAACCAAAAGGCATCTGTTCAAGTTAATGATTTTATTACAGACTCCATTAACATCAAACAAGGAGTAAGGCAAGGATGTGTGCTGTCACCTCTTCTTTTTAACATCTACTCAGAAGCCATATTTCAAAAAGTCTTGGAAGGAAGAAAGGAAGGGATTAGTGTAAATGGTGAAATCAACAGTAACATCCGATGTGCCGATGATACAGCTCTTCTGGCTGACAATATTCAGGATCTTCAAAATCTTTTGGAACTAATAAATGAAGAGAGTGAAAAAATGGGATTAAAAATAAATATCATCAAAACTAAATTCATGGTCATAAGTAAGAAACCAATTCTTAATTTAGCACTTTCTTTAAATAGGAAACAAATAGAAAGAGTGGCAAAGTTTAAATATCTCGGATGCTGGTTAAATGAAGATTGCAATCCAGAAATGGAAATAAAAGTTAGAATTGAAATGGCAAGAAAAAATTTTCTCTTGATGAAATCAACACTGTGTAATCGCAGTTTAAACTTAGAGTACGCATGGTTAAATGCTATGTATGGTCTGTACTGCTGTACGGTGCAGAAACTTGGACTTTGAAGACAACATCAATAAAAAGACTTGAAGCCTTTGAGATGTGGTTATACAGACGAATGTTAAAAATCCCATGGACAGCAAAAACGTCCAATCAGGAAGTACTGGAACAAATGGGGAAATCAAATCACATGAACTTTTAGATACCATAAAAAGAAGGAAAACTGCATATCTTGGTCACCTACTTCGTAATGAAAAATATAAGATACTTCAGTTGATTATAAAAGGGAAGATAAATGGAAGAAGAGGACAAGGAAGACGAAGAAAATCTTGGCTGGCAGATATCAGACAGTGGACTGGCATGAACTCTGAGAGACTGCTCAGATAGCTGAGAATCGCTCAAAATTTGCCAAGGTGGTCGCCGACCTCCGATAGGAGATGGCACTCAAAGAAGAAGAAGACTTTTTTTGTATAGATAATGTGCACGTTATCTATCGAAAAATACAGTATATGGAATCATTATCCTTCAAAGTTCCGACTACATCATCGGTATATGCTAATACCTTATTTTCCCTTTTAGTTGAAGGAACTGTTATTCCTCGCACAGCATGTGTATTGTTGACTTGTTGTAAGAAAGGTTCAAGAACCAATGCAAAGAGCAGTGGACTGAGAGGACAACCTTGCTTGACTCCTTTTTGAATTTTTATTGAGTCTGACAGGAACCCATTAACTAGGAGATGGGTGGTTGAATTGGCATAGGCTCCTTTGATAACAGATAGCAGTTTTTTACCTACACCAATTTGCTTGAGGATGTGGAATAGAAAAGGATGCCGGACATTATCGAATGCTTGAGTAAGGTCTACTGATAGCACTGCCATCGATTGCTTTTTCGTGTTAACTAAGCAATCACTTAACAGAAATAGATTCAATTCTACTGCTCGACCTGGTACTCCATAACACCTGTGTGCTTTTTAATTATATATTTCATTCTCACTTTGGACCTGTTATTGATAATGTAGAAAAATATCTTGTAGTCAGTATTAGATAGAGGAATAGGTCTCCAGCTGCTGATTAAGGTGTGATCTCTGTTAGGTTTAGGAATGAGGACAGTGTGGCTTGCTACAAATTCACTTGGTGTGTGTCCTGATGAGAGAAAGGAATTAAATAGTGTAACTAGAATGAGAAGAATAAAATCCCAGGCCTCACGATAAAGTTCTATCCCTAGACCATCAGGCCCTGGGGATTTTCTTGTCTGGCATTCTTTATAGACTGTGCTAACTTCAGATGCTGTAATGGGACTGTCAAGCCCATCTTGGATATGAACAGGAAAGCCATTAATGTTCCAAGAGTTATAATTTCCAACAGTACTATTGTCTTCAAACAGATTTTTGTAATATGTTTGTAAGGAGTCAAGAGTGTCTTTAATGGTGGACATGTCTTCTCCATCAGCACAGATTTGAGTGACAGTTTTGTAAATTGTCTATCAGAGAATGCAGCTGATGGGCTATCTGCTAAGTGATGTTGTATTCTTATCTTAAAATTTCTTTCTTCTACTTGTTTCTGCCTTTCCAGTTCTATCTCTATGTTAATGTTTCTAATGATGTTACTACATTCTATACCATTGCATTGGTTTGTTACAAACCAGCTTCTCTCTTTATACAGATCTTTCAACTTTTTCCTTTTGAGGAAAGCCTGTTCCTTTCCCCATTCCATTATATTCTGCTTTACTGCTTGTTTGAATTTTAACTGCATATCCCAATTCCAATTCCAATTCAAACAGAGGGTCTGGAATTTAGTTGAAAAGATCAACGGAAAATTTGGTGGAAGTCTCCATGGTACAAAAGAGAACTCTACTTCTTCCATGCAGTGGAACTTAGGTATAACCGAATTGTGATCTGACATGTTGATGTCAGGATGTTTTATCTGAATTATCATATTTATAAGGGAAGAAGAGATATAAATTCGATCAATACAAGTGCCAATACCTTGATTCATGTATGTGTATGCCTGGAGATTAGGATTGCAAATCCTCCATATGTCTACTAGTTGAGCATTGTCAAGACATGTTTTTAACGGGACATATCCTATTTTTCCACTCCTGGGGTGTCCCCCTATTTTGTCTAATGTTGGGTATTCATTACAATTCCAGTCACCAACTGCTATGATGTAGTGGGCACCATATAAATATGGCTCCAATTCCTGGAAGAATTTTCATCTAACTGTTCCATTGGATGGCACATAAACATTTATAAACTTATTACCCATCCACAATATTTCCAGTCTGTTGTCAAGATTCTCTCTTCTGCATCCCTTTGGATATTACAGAATGACCCAAGGAGGGGGGGGGGGAAGACAAGAATAAGAACTCCTACTCCAACCCTGTTAAATCTTCCAAAGCTCCAATAAGAAAGAAGTGGATATCTATCTATTAAACTTTTTATATCTTTATATCTGCAGAAGTATGTTTCTTGGAGAAACAAAAACCTGATATTATGGCATAGCATAAGTTTCCATATAGTTCCTTGTTTAATTTGGCTATGGGATCCTCGTACATTTAATGAGGCAATGCAGAAAGGAGATGCTATGATTATTGAAGTGTCACTGGTAAGTCTTTGACTTCTAAATTTTGGATGAACCCGATGAGGTCTTCAATCTGTGAAGAAGCAATTGTGTAACCTGCTTGTAAACTGTTTTCCAGTTTTTTTACAGTTGCTTTCCATTACTTCAGTTTCATGGCCATCATTTTTGATTTGGAAGCTAGTTATTTTCTTTTCATATAGATGACAACTGTACTGAGAAAACTTTGAATCAGTAAACTTTATTATATTTTCTTTAATTCTGTATCTCTTGCTTTCTCTTTATTAATATGAGTTGGTTCTTCATAATCCATAAACTCTTCTGAGCCTGAAGAGTTTTCATTTGATGATCCACAGCCTTCTCCATTTTTATATTTTTTTATTACTTCTTTTTCTTTTAGTTGTAGTTTGTTTTTAATTTTTTTTTGTTCATCTTCAAATTTTTTTTTATTAATTCGTCTCTCCTTTTCGATGATCTTGTCTGCATATTAAGTTCTTTCAGTTGTCTTACTTGCTTTTCTGTTTCTTCTCCAGTTTCTCCTTGTAGAACAGTTGAATGTTTTTGCATTTCATTGTGTACCTGTTCAGTTGTTAGTTTAGGTAATTTCAGCCGATGTTCCGTCAGTATTTGACTGGAAAAGTTGCTCCTGCAGATCTGGAATTTTGGGGCTAGTTTCTAACTGATTTGGTTGTGCACTTTTTGTAATTTTACCAAGTGTAGTTTGCTTAAAAGTGCCATCTTTACTAGACTGTATTGGAAGATCCAGGAACTCTTCATTATGCCTCTCTGATATATATATATATATATATACAGGGTGTTCGGGATAAATTTGACATATTTATAATTAATTATATTTTTCCGTAAGTTACATGTATTAACACACACTTCTCTTCATTTAAAAGTTTGGACCCTTCTTCATTCATATACAAGATGTCAGAAAGGATGGATAGCTGGAACCCACCTGAATCATGGAAGAGAATAACTTGTATCATGATGATTCGTGCCCGCCATCAAAATAAGGATATTACGACTGCTGCCCAATGCTCCCTGAATACAGTAAAAACAATCAGGCATGAACTAGAGACTTGCAATGGTGACTACGAGGATGTAGCAAGAAGAAAGATCCCTAGCAGACGATCTGATTGCGTTCGTACAGCAGAATTCCTCGCAAATCTGCAGGAACAGGTGTTGAAGAACCCTGGCATTGGAATTTGGGCTTTGTTCGTGGAGTTGCTAACTGTAGTCAAGCCCTGGATAACAAGGGTAGCCAATGGTAGGCCGTATGTATGGCAGCAGGATTCGGCCCCTTGCCACACCTCTGGGAAAAGTCAAAAATGGTTGTCTGAAAATTTCTACGACTTCACCAGTCCAAATGTTTGGCCTCCAAACTCCCCAGACCTTAACCCCATGGATTATTTTGTATGGGGCGCAGTTGAAAAAGACACCAATCGCACTTCCAGTAATACAAAAGCCCAGTTAATGGATAAAATTAAAACAGTTTTTGCGGCCCTTCCCAGGGAGACTGTAGCATCAGCTTGTTCGAGGTTCCGAAGCAGAATTGAAGCTGTGATCGATGCTAATGGTGGTTATTTTGAGTAAATCTTGTTGATAGTATTGTAATTAACTCTGCCTGTAATGTTTTTTTTGTCAATTCATTAAATTTAATAGATACAAAGAAGATTTTCTTTTTTCTTACGAAACTGTCAAATTTATCCCGAACACCCTGTATATATATATATATATATATATATATATATATATATATATATATATGGTGTTTTAATTGGCTCTACAGGAGCTCCCACTCTTTCTGCAAAAGTTTTTAAAGGACAGGTGTTAACACAGTGTTCAGAAATTTTAGATTTATGACAGTTACCACCTAAGTGATCGTATTAACTGCAATGCAGGCATTGAGGTTGTACTCCGGGATAGTTTACCATAACTTGGGTTGTACCAATGTTGACAAAATTTGGTACAGGCATCTTCATATCCATAGTGAAGGTGACATCACCAGAAAACCAATTTGGATCTTCACTTGACAAACTCTTTCATATATTACTAATCTTATCCCATTTCGAGAATGTTTGTATAAAAATTTCATTACTATTCTCTATATATTCCATCGGAAATCTTTTGATTTTTACTGTTTTTACCTGGCTCGCAACCATTACAGGAATAATTGTGCTACCTTCGAAAGTAAAACCCTATAATAGTTTGTCCCTTGTTTCCACATCTTTAACTACAGTTAAATATTTCCCTCCGCCGTAAGGGGTGAAAGAATAAATTTTGTTTATCTGTCTTAAAATCTTAGTTACCCGTCTCACTTCTTCACATCCGGGAATTTCAATTCCTAGAGTTTGCACCCTTGGAGGAATTGGTACCATTATCTCCAGTCGGAAAAAAGACTATAACCTCTGTGTTTAATTGGAAGGGAAAAAAAAAGCTTTCAGTCATAAGACTGAGAATAAAAAAAACCTGTGATACAGAATTAATTCTATTTCCCCCCCCCCCCCCCCCAAGCAAATGTTTGTTTGAGCTACTATAAATGGCAGCCATGATACTGCTAAAAGTAATCCCATAATGCAGATACTAACTGCACTACCAGCAATCCCAATGTTTATTAAAAGATACCAGTGCTATTGGGGACGAAACTATCACTAGCACCAGTAAAATAAATTAAAGTGAAAAACAAATGAAAGAAAATCAAAGTACTTATCTTGCCGAAAACCAAGATCTCATCAGTGGGAGACAGATCCAGAGGTGATGCTAAGGTTGAAGTAATGCAGAAGTTATATTTTCATATACGAGTTGCCAAAAGGTGTCACACCTTGTTATTAAATTACTCTTTGGATTAGAGAAAGTTGTTAGAAGTTATTTCACTTGGTTATACCATAAATTAAAGATATCAAGAAATTAGAAATTATATACAGTCATACCCGAAGTTACGTGGTAGGTGGGACCAACAAAAAGCGCATAAGTCAAATTCATGTAACTCTGGTATAATTTTGCATACAAACATACAAAATATTATTATTTTTAGAGGGACCTGTGGCATAGTATAAATTAATTCATTAATTCGTAAGTCCATATTTCATTATGGACTTACGTGTTGTTTTTAATAATTATACAAAATATTAGTTAATTGGGACCAAAGGTTTACAAAAACACCTATATTTTTTAAGAAATATAATCATAATTGTAGTTTTTCATACATAAAAAAAGAAAGTTATTTCGTTGTCAATGGTTTCATAAAATCTAATAGATTCGTCTGACGGCATAATGTCTTTTTCTTATCACACAAAATTTCTTCATAGCAAGCTAATGATTTTTTTATTCCTTACCTTGTGGCTACAATTCGTTCCTCGTTAGAATCTATGTCCTCCAAAATCTGTAAACCTTTCTTTTATGATTGTTCTTACTGTGGATTCCTGTAGATCAAACTTCTTTGCTAGCGCACAAATTTTCATTTCATCTTCAAAATCCTTAATAATGTTGAGTTTTGTTTCCAAAGTCAATGTTTTTCTTTTCTTGCTAGCTGTAGAAGAATCGGACTTATTTCCTTTGGACGACATTATTATTTTTTATGTGATAAAATTTCTATCAAGAACATAACATTAAACAATTGCAAGATTTGTAGACTATAAAAATCGTGTATGAATGGAGACAGCGCGAAACACGTCAATGCTTGTTCACAGCATGTGCGACACTGGCGAATGCGGCCGGCACCGGAAAGATATGACTAGTGGTGAAGCGGGACGGGAATACATACATATATGAAACCGCATAACTCCGGATTCGCATAAGTCGGGGTATGACTGTACTTGGCTTAATCCTTTATCCAAGTGTAAGCAGACAAGTTTGCACCTGACTTCTGCATTACTTCAACCTTATTATCACCTCTGGGTCTGGCTCCCACTGAAGAGACCTCAATAAAGGTCAAAACCGGTCTGAGTAGTGACCCTTCCCATAATGCATAGCATTATACATGTCCGCAAGGAGATGTGCTTTGCATTATGGGGATATTAAGGCAAGTGATGTGAAGTCTTAGCTTCCTTTGATAAGTTGCCCTAGTCATGAAAATACTTCATGTGCAAACTTTGTTTGCTTATATTTGGATAAAGGATTAAACCAAATATATAATTTCTTGGTATCTTTAATTTAAAGAAATTTATTGAAAATGGATTCAATAGGTTTGCAAGCGATAGACGGAGAATTCAATTCTTATACCATACGTGATTATTGATATTATTATATATATATATATATATATATATATATATATATATATATATATATATATATATATATATATTCATTTTTAATATAAGCTGACTATAAACCCGAGAATTATAGCAAATTGAGATTTGTTTGCAAACGCAACATGTTTCATCGAGATTGACTTCATCAGGCGTTAAGAACATAGAAAGATATTAAAAGACACTGAAACAAACATTGAGACACTCTAAAGCTATACAATTATAAAGTTATGATATTCGACTGTAAATTACAATTATGAACTTGTGCTATAGTCCGTGTTAAAGTTCTATTGTTGTACACTTGTACGTATGTGGAACCACGCGATCTCCAGTATCTGATAGTAGAGCTGAAAGAGTCAGGCAAATTATAGCTGAGATTATTGTTCATATGAAGAGGGTCCAAGGTGATTTCTTTTGACTCTACAATGTGGCGTTCTACCTCATCATGGCAAATGCATAGGTTTGAAGTTGTTGTCCAATTTACTTCATGTTGGCGGCTTTCGTTGTTCGTGTTTATTGAAAACAGGACATGGCCTGATAGGGCAGTAGCTCTGGTTCTCTTGTAAGCAATGTCTCTCTGGTGTTCCTCGAGATGTAGGAGGATAGGTTTCTCCGTTTGGCCATAGCAAGGTTTTCCGCACTCACATGTGACCTTGTATACACCTGGAAATTGTAGAAGGTTGTGTGGTTGTTTATAGTTTCTGAGACTTGATCTTATTTTTGGAAGAGTCGAGAAGCACATTTGTATGTTGAATTTCTTTAAGATTCTACTCAGTTTTTTGGATAGTGTGCTGATATATGGCAAAGAGATATAACCTTTGGAGTCGTTCTGTGTGTCTACGTTGCTACGTTGACGGTGGGATAATTGTTTGTTGATACTTTTTAAAGAGTAGCCATTGCTTTTAAAGGTCCATTTAAGATGTTGTAGTTCTTTTTTTAGTTCTTCTTCATCTGACAGTACAGATCTTGCACGATTCGCAAGAGTTGATATAATATCCAACTTTTGTGCTGGATGGTGATGTGAGGACGCTTGCAAATATCTATCTGTGTGTGTTGGCTTTCTAAATATAGAGACTTTTATTGATTCAGGCGTCTTGGTGAGTTTAACATCAAGGAAATAGAGCAAACTATTTTCTTCAGTCTCCATGGTCAATTTTATATCGTGATGGAGGTTGTTTAAATGGTTGAGAAACCTGTGAAGATTCTTAATGCGATGCTCCCATATGAGGAATATATCGTCCACATATCTAAGCCAAATTCTTGGTTTTAAACTAAAAGAGGAGATTGCCTTTTGTTCAAAATTCTCGAAAAAAATGTTGGCTAATATAAGAGAGAGGGGGCTTCCCATAGCTAATCCTTTGACCTGTTTATATAGTTTACCTTCAAATTCAAAATAGCCAGAGTTTACACAGTGAGATATTAGAGAGAACATTTTATTTGAAATCTTGTTCTTTAAAATATGGAGAACTTCTTGTGTCGGAATGTTGGTAAAGAGTGCTACCACGTCAAAGCTCACTAAGATGTCAGAAGATTTGAGTTTAAAGTCCTTGATTTTAGAGACAAAATCTGTTGAGTTTTTAATATAAGAAGAAGATTTTCCCGCATAAACTTTTAACGATGATGCGAGATATTTAGATAATCTGTAGGTGGGTGAGTCTATGCTGTGTACTATAGGTCTCAGTGGATAGTTATCTTTATGAACCTTAGGGAGACCATAAAGCCTTGGAATCAGTGAGTGTAAAGAACGGATGGAAAGCTGTGTATTTCGTGGAATTTCTGTGGTCTTTTGCAGGAGATTATTGGTTCTATTCTATATTATTTCTCTTGTTGGATCCCTTTCAATTTCCGAATAACTATCTGACTCTAACAATGTTAAGATTTTTTCTCAGTAGTCTTTTATCTAGAACTACAGTTGCATTCCCCCTATCAGCTATTAAGATGACGATATCCTTATCAGAAGGAGGTTTTGTGTTGTTGATTGCAAGAATTGCTTCTATGCGAAGTAAACTTGCGTCTGTGGTAGGAAGTAGCGAAGCTGCTTTCTCCATTTTTAGGAATGTAGTTCTTTAGGAATGCATTTTGGTGCCAACACAAAATTTAGACCTTTTTCGAAAATTTTCTCTTCATCGGGACTTAGCACGTAAGACGATTTGTTAATCGCCAAATTTTTAAATCTATTATGACAATTATTTAGAGTAGACCTTTCTTGTCTTGACTTCAGTAAGTTGAACTTTCTGATTAGCTTGTGTTTATTTAAGTTTTGATATCGTAATGTGCAGTGTGTACTTAATTCTTTAATATAATTCCAAGAATCAAGGTCTAAGCAGGCTGCTAATTGGTTTTCTAATGATGTTTTTTCTATGAAAAGCAAAGATATATTGCCTTTTGTATTGCAAATCCTCTCCGTTAAAAGATCTAGTTTAGCTTTAGTGTAAATTCAGTGTGCTCTTTCTGTAGTAATGATTTCTTTAAATTGTAAGAACTTTGGAATAATTGAGGAAAACTTACATCTCTTCAAGAAGATAAGTCTATTGATATTAATTCTGATGCTGTTGAGTGTCTTCTGATATGCTTTCGTAAGTGCACAATTACCCTCGTCAGAAGGGAAATGATGAATACTATTATTAACTCGGGGTTGGGATATGTTAATTTTTAATATAAACTGACTATAAACCCGAGAATTATAACAAATTGAGATTTATTTGCAAACGCAACATGTTTCGTCGAGATTGACTTCATCAGGCGTTAAGAACATAGAAAGATATTAAAAGACACTGAAACAAACATTGAGACACTCTAAAGCTATACAATTATAAAGTTATGATATTCGACTGTAAATTACAGTTATTATGAACTTGTGCTATAGTCCGTGTTAAAGTTCTATTGTTGTACACTTGTGCGTGTGTGGAACCATGCGATCTCCAGTATCTGATAGTAGAGCTGAAAGAGTCAGGCAAATTATAGCTGAGATTATTGTTCATATGAAGCGGGTCCAAAGTGATTTCTTTTGACTCTACAATGCGGCATTCTACCTCATTAATATATATATATTAATTCTTGTTTCCTTTATATTGTAAATTTATATACATTATGTATGTGTTTTTGTATTGATACAAGACTGTATTTTATAATCTACTTGCAAAAAAACATTAAATAATTAAATAAAAATTTATTGATGTAATTATTTGTCTCCAAGCTTGTGCCCCCCCCCCCCCTGAAAAATTTTTGCAGATGCCCATGTATATATATTATATCAAAGAATTAAAAATGGACATCATACCCCTAGTGGATCTCAATATACATTGTACAATATACTGGATGGATTTTAATTTTATTAAATTCCATCCAGACCATAGATTTTTTTCAGCACATTTTGTACCTTGTGGCTGTTCAAATGATGTGACTGGAACAAAAATTGAGATTGCTTGACAAATTTTCATCAGGATTCAATTCTGTAAGTCAAATTTTGATGAAGTCTGTCTAGTCAGGATCTCCAAATAAGTGGTGTACCGAAGAACAAAATTCTAATTACTTTTGATTTTTGCAACTAAAAAACAAAGTAACTCTTAATATTAAATTGCCATCACTATTGCTGAAATTTACGCTGTCTTATTATATGTTGAATTTGGGTCTGTTGTTTTTAAGCTGATCATTTTTTGAAATATTAAATTTTTTTAAGGTGAAGTATTTATTTTTTTGTCATTTGTTTGCTTTAAGTACTAAACATCTTTCTTCAGATATTTTTTGAATTTCTAATATTTTTCTTTTAAAGTATCATATATCTGTTTATTTTTCAGATGAGGAAGGTGCAACATCAGGAAATTCCCACCTACTTAATGCTACCACTGCCAACACTCATGTGAATGAGCCGGTTTCTCCTGAAGCACCACGGAAGTCTCGGGATGATGATACAAATCCTCACAAGGAAAAATCTGTATTGCAAGCTAAACTTACTAAACTTGCTATACAGATTGGCTATGCAGGTAAATCATCAGTAATTAGATATAGTAGGTTATAGCCTCACCTGCTCTGATAGGATTTGTTTTATAATTAGCTAGCAGAAGGAGTGCGGTTATTGCCTGCCTTTTGTTGTTTGAAAAATTGATAATTATTTATGCTCTTTATATCATGATTTCTTTTAATTTTCTGTTTTTAACTATCCCTTTATGTTCGAAATTTTGAAATGGAAGATGCAAAATAAAACAATGTCCAAATCATCTTTTAAATCATGAGCTACTTAATAGTAATAACTCACAAATCAAAACAATTGATCTCAGTTTAATCTCGAATGGCAAGCTGAAATAAATTGCATTAGTGAATTCACTGTGTCGATCAAATAGTTTCATCTGGTTATTGGCTCAGTCCTGAATAGAATTGTGCCTAAATTTCTTTTTAGTATCTAAGTCTGATAAGCAATAAGATTCACATTACGTGTTCATATCATCCAGTAAAGCACAGCCTCAATTGCTGTAAGGTAGGAATTTTCTCTCTATTTAACTCTTTACCATTGAAGTCCTTTAGTTGGAAAGATCAAGGTTTTCACTCTTTACCATTGAAGTCCTTAAGTTGGATAAATCCAGGGTTGATTTTGCTCTAGTATGCAAAGAACCATTATAAGTGCTCTTTAGCTGAATGGAAGTTAACCAGTTTTTGAGGTAAGAGCATAACAGGCAAACTGGCCAGAAACACACATAATAGAGACATAATACACTGGCCTCATAATCTTTGGCCATAATTCCAAACTACAACAACTTTCTATCTGTTCTTGCACTGAAAATTTGCCTAGTCTTTGTAACAAAAAAATTGCTAAGTTATATAATCTTTTATTTATCAAATAACCTTAATCCATTAATCTTATCAAAGTCTTCATTGCACAGATAACATGAGCATTATGGCATTAGATCATTGTAGAGTGGATGGGTGAATCACAGTATGTAGCTTCACCCATTCAGTTGTCAGCCCTCTTTTCATGGGTACCAAAGGAGTTTGGACAAATTCAGTATGTATTATCTCTCTATAAAATGATATTTTTACAGCTGGAGGAAATCCTGACTTGATGTGCCAGATAACAGATTGTCTTAATTTGAACTTCTTGTATACCTTGAAATTGCTGATTCTTTGGTTTCCAGAAGAATTTGGGGGATGTCTTATATCTCACCCCTCTTTCCCAAGTGTAGTATAAGTAATAACCTTCAGTGACATACTGTGGCCTAGAACCTCCTCCATTAGAGATTAAAGCAGTTCTGTAGGATAGCTGCTACCAGATAACTTTAATCATCGCAATATTTTTCTGATGGTTATTTATCAGTATTGCATGTTATATAATTAACAATCCTATCAGCTGCACTGCAAATCATGCCTGGAGGATTTCCGAGTAGTGCAATGGAGACCAAATTGTTGCTTTTTTAATTTAATATAATTTAATAATTATATTCTTATTGTGATTATAAAAAATATCCTCCTTCAAAAAACAAAACCAAAACAATGCATTAAAATTCATGAAAAATCCAACCAAAGACAAACCTTTCTGTATCCACTTTACCAATGCAAGCATAAAAACAAACACGAATCATGTGCACTACCATTTGTAACAGTACTGCTAAAAGATCTCCTATCTCTTTGTTGAAAAACCCCTGCCACTTTCTTCTATACTTTGTCATGGATGAGGAGGGGGGGGGGGGGGATGGCTAGACAGACACCAGAGTGTGGTGTATAGTGGAGTGGAATCAAGGCAGATGAGAGGTAACTAGTGGAGCATCCCATTGTTCTGTACTGAGACCACTACACTTTAATTTGTACATTAATGATATAGTGGAAGATTTGAGGGGGAAGTTTCGGTTGTTTGCCGATGACGCAAAACTAGGGAGGGCAATTGTTGATAAAGGTGATATAGATAACTTGTAGGAATGACTTAAATAAATTGGCAGTCTGGGCAAAGGATTTAGGTCATTGATTTAATGTTGTAAAATGTAAGGTAATGCACTTTGGGATGAACGGGTTACATACTTCATATCATATTGATGATATTACATTACTGGAAATTGATGAGGCTAGAGATGCGGGAGTGATGGTGGAGAGAGAGATTTGAAATTGAGAGGACATATTGCAAGAATTGGCTGAATAGCTCAGGGGATTACTTGAATGTTGAAGAACACATTGACAACTAAAGATACGAGGTTATTATCCCCGTTTATAAGGCTATGATTTGGCCACATATTGACTACTGTGCACAGATTTGGCAACCTGCATTTCTAGTGGACCAGGAGGTAGTGGAGAGAATTCGGAGATGAGTGACTAAGCTCATTACAGGTTTGTGGAATGTTCCCTATTAGGATAGATTGAAGGTGTGTGAGTTGCAGAGTTCAGCTGACAGATGGAGGAGAGAGATATGATAGAAACCTATAAGTTACTAAAGGGATTCTATAAGATTGTCACAAAAAATTTTTTTCGCTACCTGGAGAGTATGAAGAAAACAAGGGGTCACACTTGGAAGCAGTTTAAAAGTTAGTTAGCAATGGTGTGCAAATTAAGTTGTTTACTTGAAGAGGTGAATGAGTGGAATGGATTGCCAGAGGTGGTTGTGAGTGTCCCAACAGTGATTAAGTTTAAGATGTATAAAAGGTATCGTTTTAATGGATAGTGTCGGTCTCCTATGATGAATCTTTTGACTCCATGGAGTGCCCATATAAATAATAATAAAAATTAAATAACCTTCCTTCTCTTGCTGATCTTTGACGTGCTACTAATAATAATGCCCATTTCTTCTTTTCATATGAGAAACCAACACTAGTCAAACATTCAAAACTCAAGATCTTCTCTTTAGACCTTTTAAATCATTGACCTCCACACCATTCCTCAGTTTGTGGAGGGCATCATATTTGGTTTCAGTGCTACTAAAACAGCTCTTTCTTCTTTCTTCCTGCTTTAGAAAATAAAATAAAAATAATGTTGACTGAAAAAAAAAAAAAAATCAGTCAAGATCACATTTCTTTTACCTGTTATACTTATTGTTATCTGTTTTACCTTATTACATTTACCTTTCCTGGCACAAATGACATCATATCTATGTCATCTTCTACCTCAAACAAACAAAAAAAGTTTTCTTTTCTGCTCAAGATGGTAGTTTCTATCATTTATCTGTAATTGTACAAATCGCCACTTTGGAATACTGTTTTCTCATTTGAGAATACCAAAACCTCTTTAAAAATACTTTGATGCTGACCAGAAAAGAAACTTGACAAATTATTGACTCCTCACTCATACAAGCTGATTTTAATCACTGTCTCATGGATGGTTTGCTTCTGATTTTTTCTTTTCTATCTATCCCTACCCTACTTCTGTTTATGCCTATAATTACACAAGCAACTTCTCAAAAGCCTTACCACTAAGCTACTGAATCAGCTTTTCCTTCTCTTTCTCCTTTTTATTTTGGAAACTTTTCTCACCTAACATTTCCCAAATCCCACAGCCTCCAGCTGTTGAAAAATTCAACATTAAGTTTCTTTTCTACTAGCTTCTCTGTCTACCTGTTATCAACGTGCCAATCTCTATGACCTTTCATGTGTGGGAATATAGAAGAGACTACAAGTTTCTCTCCACCCCCCCCATTATACTCTACCAAGTGGGTTCACTACATTAGCAGTGAAGATTCATATGATTGACCTTGGTAAAACAGGTTTTGACCACAGTTACATTGCAGCGTCTGTTGATTCCGCTTATATATAAAAATCATTTTATTTTTTCGTTTCTTACTTTATTTTTAATTTGGAGGTATTCATATTTTTCAAGAAGAATGTTAGGTGATATTGTGCAGTTTCTAATGGCATTAGCCAACTTAGGGAGAGCAGTCATAATTTCATGCTATATACTGATCTGATGACACCATAGAACATTAACCATATTTCTGCCTTGTGATCATGGATCCAACCACATTTATTGATGTGGCTGCATCCATTGCTGTAATAGTTGTTATTATGTAAAATGAGCTAGAGTTGCAACAATAGTTAAATAGCTTCTGTAGAAAACAGCTATACTTTCAATTCCTTATGAGAAATTTAAAGTAGGGCTCTTCCAAATATAAGAGATATGGGATAAATGTGAAGAAAATGCATATATCAAAGAAAAGGAAAATGTTTTGGTTGAACATTGTATACCTAACAGTACACCTATGGAATCGAGCAGAAACAGATCACCTGAGTGAACTGAGACTTTAGAAATGGAAAAGTTACCAGTTGGTTGAATTGTCCTCTTTAGAGAAAATTAGAATTCCTAATGCTATCCATTCACACTACCAAAGAAAGAGATGATATCAATTTATAATGGTCAGTTATTAAAAAAAACTTTGTCTTCCACTATCGGTATTACTTTTTGTCCTAGTCTTGCACTTTGTATACATCCCAAAGTTATCCTACCTCAGTGCTAGCCAAGTATCACTTGGGAGAAAAGCAATACCAAGAACAGAAAACAAGTTTTTTTTTTTTTTGTAGTTGACAGTTATCGATTGATATAATCTCTGTGCTTTTGCTAGAAAGAATAATTTGCTAGACTGGAAATAAGTTTCTGAGTGAATAAATATGTCTGATCTTGTTTAGGTATGTTATCGTTATCAGAAGTATAATATCATCTGCATATGCTGATATGTTATTTTCTTTCATGCTTGGTTGAATTATTATCCCTCACACAGCATATCAATTTTTGACTTCCTGGGGGGGGCTAGAATCAACCCCCCCTTGACTATCAAGTGAGTAGTTATATTAGCATAAGCTTCACTAACGATGGATTACAGCCTTTTTCCCACCCCAGTGTGCTAAAGGATGGGGAACAGAAATGAATGTCGGATATTGTCAAATGCTTGAGTAAGATCCACTGAGAGTACTACCATTAGGTGCATTTTCATATTAACTAGGTGAAGCAGATCATGTTTCAGGAACAAGTTAAACAGCAGAAGCATAAAAATAGATCCCTGAGACAGACCACTGTTTATTATTTTTTTCCTCCACTGCTCAACTTGCAGGTATTCATTTGGATATTCTTGATGGTTTAAAGATAGTCTCTTAAGACATAATGAACTTTGTGAATTCCTTTATATTGTGTTTGTATGTGAAATCCTACTTTCCATGAAAAGATTGTACTAGTCTAGTCTCCCTGCTCACTTATGCTAATTTTTTTAATGATTTGTCCCAATAAGTCTATATGAGTTCCATAAATAAAAGTTCCATTAGTGGTGCTATGTTGTTTGGAGAATATTTCTTTTGTGTGAGAACCATTCCAAGAAGGAGAAGCTATTAAATAATGAAAACAGGAAGAACAATAAAAACAACATAGGTTTTTTGGAAAATATAACTTTTTACTTTACTGGTTTCTACCAGATGGTTCTTTATATTAGTCATATTTGTCCGCATTTTCTTAGAGTTAAAGAAAAGGTTTGCTTAGAAAGTCATTTCTTATTACCAGACCAAATAAAATATAAAATATTTTATTTGGTCTGGTGTGCACCTACTCACCAGCTGATAAAATCTACCTTGGGCAAGTGGGCAAGCATAATCAAGTCCCAATCCCTGATATGTGTTTGAAGCACAGAGATATCAGAACTTGCCATTATGCCATCTTTAAGTGAAGTAAAAGCTTTTAGTTTATTGTTGAGGTTAAATGATTTTCTTTAGGGTCTGTATATCATCATCGTGATATAGTGAAAGTTGTAAAATTGGTGATTTTTATCTGTTTTATTTTGTTTTTTCTTAGAATAATTATTTTTTAAAAAAATATTGCAGATTTTCATGTATTTAATATTATTATTATTATTATTATTACGTCACACTTCCATATATTTCCTGAAAGTTTGTTGGAATACTGTAATATTAAAGTAGTACCATAAAATTGCACCAAACCTCATAATATTATTATATTATAATAATAATATAATATTGTAATATTAAAGTAGTACCATAAAATTGCACCAAACCTCATAAGAATAATAGAGCAGCTATAAAGAGGAATGCTAGTGAAATAAATGACCTACTCTCAATCACCACTAATCCTATCCACAGCTTTGCAGATGATAGTACTTTCCAAATTTAGTCCAGACATAGTCCCTCTGACCTATAGTGCCTTCTATGCAATAGCAATGTTTTATTCTATTTAATCATTTGTGAAGGAACATCCAGAGCATGGTCTGCCGGCCCTGACTTTCTATATAGATGATTGTGAATGCAATTTTTTATGTTCTTCAAGGTGGATGTTAACTAATTTACATATCTGTCCAAAATATTCTAAACTGCAGGCACAAGGAACTTCATAAACTCCAGGATCAGGAAGAGAATGAAGTTGTGTGATGGTTTAAAGATAGTCTTGTAATATATATATAATGAACGTTCTGAATTCCTTTATGTTGTGATCTTTGGGAGAATGGAAGACGGTAGCAAGCTGAAGGAATGGTTTAAACGTCACATAAAGATTATATTTGCAGAGAACTTTAGTTACATGTTCCTTTTTGATGTACCTTTAATATATGTGATGGAATACTTTGCTCTAATCCTGTGTATTGGTTGCAAGAAGAATTGGAATTTGTCCCTCTGGCCAGGCCTTCTGAACTATGCAGCCACTATAAGACTTTTATACCTCCATACTTCAGCATTTCTGGTCTAATATCATCTATTCCTGCTGCCTTTCCACATTTCTAGCCTTTGATGGCTTTTTCTAGTTCAAGTATGGATATTGTTAGATCTAAAATAGGCGACCTCATTTTTGCATGACGTCACCATTCCAGAATCTACAATAAAGATATAATTAATTATAGAGCATCAATATAATAATAGCAGATATATATGATGTAACAATGGCGCAGTCGACAGGATGTGTTTGATCAATTAAAAAGGAAATAAATTAATCAAACACAGTGAAGTGGTGTCAGTTTCCCAAATTTTGAATGGAAAGTTTGGAATTTTGAAAATTTTTGTAAGCAAAAGGATAAGTATGTCGCTACCAACCAACACAGAACTTAGTGCCCTTGAGTTTTTCAGAAGCATCAACCCCCAGCAAATTTTCCCTCAGTTTTCTGGTGAGGAGACCGACGATGTAAGAGCCTTCTTTGATTTCGTTGAAGAACTCAGAAAGATAGGACGATGGAGTGAATTCCAGTTACTTATATTGCTTTACAGTAAGCTAACTGGAAGAGCAAAGAGCTTTTTCTACTCCTCGCCCCTCTTGAAAGAAACAATGGACTACCAGAGATTCGAATTAATCCTTAAGAATGTGTCTCAGACTACCACAACAGGTTACTCAGTTTTGCGAATTCGTTGAGCATACCTGAGGATGAAAAACACCATTTAGAATGGGCTGTTTTTCAGCACTTCCGAGTTGGTCTGAGAAACGAGCTAAAGGAGGCAGCATATGCAAAGGGAATTGTAGATCTAAAAGGGTGTTATGACGCCTTGATTGAAAATGAGCAACTCCTTGGGGATATATATCCTTCTACAGTTGCAAACCAAGTGAATGCTATAAGGAGCAGTGGTGAAGAGAATAAATGCCAGAATTTAACAAAGAAAGAGAATTGTCAGAAGTTGCAAGAGAGTACTGAAAGAAATAAAAACCAAGCAGTTTGTAGTATCACTACTGATACCTGCAAACCAAGCGAAATTCATTCCCTGATTGAAAAGGAGGTAGAGAGATTACAGCAACCTCTTATGCAACGGCTCGATCAAGTAGTAAGCATGCTGACAATAGATCGCTCCAATGAACAGAAACCTCTGGAGTCACAAGAGAACAAGATCAGTGACCTAATCCATGAGGAAGTTCAGAGATTACAAAAACCGCTAATAGACAGAATGGAGGAGGTGATGAAAAAACTAAATGAATTGTCAGCCAAGTGTGGGTCGGACTCTCCTTTGTCCTCAGATGGAGAGGGTAGAAGAGGCTACTATCGAGAGATTCCCCGATGCTACAGTTGCAGCAAGCTAGGACGTTTGGCCCGAGATTGTTTTGCAGCATCGGGCTCCTCAAGACACAGATATCAGCCCAAAGCGACGTCCCATATTTGTGCAAAACCAGTTGATAGCAGGGCAAGACTAGATGAGGGACGATTTAAGGGAACAACAGCAGAAGTGAGGATTGGCAGGAGAAATCTCAGAGCACTCCTTGATACAGGTTCTCAGGTTTCCCTGATCTCAGAAAAAAATCTTAGGAGGCTGGGGGCCAGTGTAAGTAGGAGGGCTATGAGGATAAGGAACCCAGTCAAGCTATTGGGCATATCTGCTACTACAACATATGCAACAAGATACATAAGACTGAGACTAGAGATAGTGGGGTATGGTCTACGTGTTTGGCACAACTTCCTAATCCTTCCCGGAGACTCATCGTCTAACGAAGGACTGATATTGGGAGAGGATTTTTTAAGGAAGCATGGGTTTGCATGTGACTACCCCAAGGAAAGCATTAGGTTCAAAGGAAAAGAAAAGGATGCTGTAGGGAACCAAAGGAAAGTAGGGAGAGGCAAGTAGCTGATACTCAGCCTGAATCGGACATCGCGGAGGTCAGAGAAGGGAAAGAGAAAACTGAAAAGGAGATAAGTCGGAAGAAATTAATGTATTCAAGAACGAATGCTCCAATCAGAATGAACAAGTTGTGAGGATCATAACAAATCATACTCAGCAAACCCAAATAGAAAATCCAAATCCTGATAATGAAATGGATCTAAAGGTGAGGGCTGAGAAGGAAAATTTTCTCGGAGACAAAATTTTTTTAGAAGGAGATGGCCTTTGTTAGATCTAAAATAGGCGACCTCATTTTTGCATGACGTCACCATTCCAGAATCTAACAATAAACATAAAATAAATATGCATACTTATCTTTTAGCACAGTATAACTATGTTTTTTTTTGTAAACAACATCTTGTATATTAAACTTTGAATTATGTGAATTAAAATTAATGTATCTGTGTGTCAAGTATAAATGTAAGTCAGCAAAAACGGGCAGTTATAAGAGAAATTATTAATGATTTTCCAAAAGTGAAAGAATGCAAGTTATTCAGCAACATAGGACAAAGATCGCCCCAATGCTATAAGAGCAGCGTAAGCACCCACAGAATGTATGCATCACGATATCTGAGAAGATATCGTGATGCATACATTCTCGGAAATAGAAAGTCCCGTATATTGATCGGTGAAGTCACCCAGTCGGAGACCAGTAGGCAGGACGATAAGAGAAATTCAAACTCGGAAAGGTGGCACTCTTGGGGAGCATATAAAACCTGCGACACGGAATTGAAACCCCCCATTTTGTTTGTTCCTGCATTCTCTTCGTGTGCTACAAGTGTTCATCGCAGTTCAGCTCTTATTTTTAAGAGCTGACTTTCAAGAAGTTCCGGCATGGCACCGCAGCAGAGTTCGGCAAGATCGAATGTAGGCCGTCAATGAGAAGGATCGTTGATGTAAACCCTTAGTAGAGAAATAGTGCCTGGCTCAGGAGAGCACGTGTATCCCACGTGGCAAAGAAAATCGAGATAGCTAGAATCATAACAAAGAAGGAAGGAAGGACGGAAAGAAACCGATAAAGAGTAGATTTCACATGTTCTAGCCCCTTTTGAGAATTGACTAACAGTGCGAAAAGAGTGTATCTTAAACTTGTAATAGAAAGAAGTGTGAAGGACTGAGATTTATGTAAATGACTCTATGCCTTTTGAAATGAATTTTAAGAACTTTCAGTTAGATAGAGATTTTGTCGTGATTCATTCGAGAGAGATTATTATCAATATGCTAAATGCCTAAATGACCAATTGAGTTGTAGATAAGAATGTAAAATATGTTAAAATATTTAATTTGCTAACATTTTGAAATCAATGCTTAATTATTTTAAGAACGAGAGAGTGAGAGAAAAGTAGAAGTTTAAATTAGAATTAGCAATTGTTTTATTTTGTATTGCATTGCATAATGAGTTCATTAAATTTATTTGATACTTTACATGTCTGTATTTCTGATCATGCTGACTGACCCTGACTCTTCATAAAATACGAACCTGTGATTGTATGTGTGTGCGGGGGATATCCCAGAGTAGTAGGGCACGACTGCAATAAACTAGAAAACCTAAGGCTTCTGAATTTTAGCTAAGATTATTAGTAGCACCTGATATCCTATGACTATTCTTAGGCTGAGTTTATCTCTACCCTTAAGGCCCAGGCTGGCGCAGTAAATAAATTTGCCTGAGTGAATAGGATAGCTCATAGTATTCAGGGAACAGGTAATTCTGGCGGCCCTTAGAAAGTTAAATTACGTAAGGAATAAAATAAAATGGATAAAGAATAGTATGATAGAACAAAGGCTCAGTCCCGATGATAAGTATAGAATAAAAGGATTGTAAAGATTTGATAACATTAACACTAAGATGTGATAAAAGTTAAAATTGAAATAAGAATGAGAAAATAAAAGAATAAAAAGGAAACATAACGATAAAAATAAAACAAAGAGAAGGTCACATAACAATGGCGCAGCCGACATAACAAAAGGCGCAAGCGGTAGGATTTTGATAGAAGAGGCTGAAGTAAGAAAGGATATAATTAATTATAGAACATTAATATAATAATAACAGATATATACGACATAACAATATGTATTCCTAAATGTATGTATTCCTGTTGAGTGTTTTTTACCACAGTGCTATCACTGTTTGTTTCATTTAGCAATTTTTCAAAGTAATTACTCCATACTTCAAGGATATCTTTTTCTCCAGTTTTCATGTTACCTTTATCATCTCTAATTCCTTTCACAACACTCTTTCCTCCATTTCTGAACTTCTTCAACAACCTTCAGAATATCTTGCTACCTTCTTGATATTTATTTTCTATGTTCTTACCAAAGTCTTCCCATGACTTTTGTTTAGCTAGTTTTACACAGTGTTTAGCTTTCTTACATTTGTCTCTGTATTCTCTAAGAGCACAAGCTGACTTAATTGCATGGAACTTTTGATATGGTTTCTTCTTTTCTTTCACTGTTTCTTTAACTTCCTGTGTCCACCATGGAGTTCTGATTTTTCTATTCTTGCAGACAACCTCACCACATGCCTCTCTGGCTGAATCAATGTTTTAATTTTTTTTCATCTGTTCAAATGACATTGCCCTAACCACAGAACTAAACCATATTCTCAACACTTTCTCAACCAATGGCTACCCCCCCCTAAAAAAAAAATCCAAAAAAATATTGAAATCAATAAACCACAACCCCCTTCTTTCTCCCCCCCCCTCACAACAAGGATTACTCGAAATTCATCGCCATACCCTATATCCGAGGCACCTCTGAAAAAATTACAAAAATCCTAAAAAAAACATGACTTAACGTCTTGTTACAGACCATATAAAAAATTGGCATCCTTTATCTGCTCTACTAAAGACCAACTCCCCCCCCCCCCCTCAGACCTACCTGGTGTATACCAGGTCCCTTGCAGCTGTAAGCTGTCCTACTTTGGCCAAACAGGCAGGACAACTAATATCAGAATTTCAGAACACAAGGACTACATCCGGTTTCACCAATATAGCCACTCTGGTCTTACAGACCATGCACTGCATACCCACCATAGAATACGGTGGAAGAAAGCCACAATAATACACTGTAGTAAATTCAAATACAAAAGGCTTTTCATGGAATCAGCCTCAGCCCTAAGAAACGAGCCAAACCTCAACAAATTTGGCTGCATGAGACTTCCTCAAATTTGGGAAACCTAATCAGAAGACCTTCAGCCCCATCGCCCAAGAATACCAACATTGCTCACTAGAGGGCATCATTAGGATTTTTAGGAGAAAGAATAGCTTCCTGCTTCTCATTTACTGTTTGTTTGCTTGCGTGCACTTGCCTTGTTTTTAAGTTTATGTGAAAATGGCAACGTGATGTTGCCGAAATATTGGAAGTGTGTTAAAATTTATTTTAATGTATATCCTAGTACACGTTGTAATTTCCTTAAGCTATTTAGTAAAAATGTATAACCAATGTCTAAGCCTTTTCATGATAACTTATAAATATTATTTAAAAGAAAGTGTATTATTCATAATTATTTTACAATATTTTAATGTTTTTAAGTTACAGTATGTATATTTACATGGTTATAATATTACATCACCTTTCCCGACACTTTTTTTCTTCTAGGTTCCACAATAGCTATTCTAACAGTGATTATACTGATAATCCGTTTTGTAATTAAAATGTTTGTTATTAAGAATAAACAATGGACAGCATATTATACGCAGTACTTGGTCAAGTTCCTCATTATTGGTGTGACTGTCTTAGTAGTTGCAGTACCAGAAGGATTGCCATTGGCAGTAACACTAGCCCTTGCTTATTCTGTCAAGGTAAGGTGTATGTTCTCATAGTGTTTTGTGTCCAATATATTACCGCCTTACATTTGTGTTCACTCACATGTCAGTTTTATCAGCATATTTGTACATGTATAAGTCTTGTTTATGCATTATGATACTAGCAAACAATACATAATTAAGCAGTTCAAAGAAAAAAAGCTACAGAAATTCATATTATTATTTATGAATTTTTATATACATTTTTTATCTATGAATTTCTATTTATGAATGTTTTTATTTCTTTCACACTCCTTATAATACAACTTTTCTCTTTAATTTGAATTATTTAATTTGGTTAAACTTGCTACCAGCAGTGTCACTTACTAATGAGTAAAAAATATTTTACTTACCTCATCCATTTTATTTTCTTAAAAAAAAAAAAAATCAGCTAATGCTTTTTATTATCTTTCTTATAGGGAGCAGGGGAGGCCATTTTAGTCCTATTTAATTTTTTGGAGACTGAGTTGAGCAGTTCAATCTCCACTGGTAGTCAACCCAGAGATAGTTGACCAAGGCTTTAAATGGCCCTCAGTGAAGAGATGGCTCAACAAGTGCCACCATCTCATGGTCCCTAACACAACATTTTAAATGTCTGAAGTGTGAGTTCTATGGTCAATTTTCTTGAATTTTTGGGTCAAAAAATCCAAGTTTCGGGAGAGAAAAACCCACTTGTCCATGCTAGAGATCTACTTGGGAACCGGACAAAAAAAGGCTTAGAAAAAGTTCCTCTAGTAAGTGACCATAATCAAACTGGCAATGCTCTTTCTTCAGGCAGTTTAGTGCTGAGGAATGCAAACCACTTCCACTGAGCTATACAGGCTCTGATTCTCATTTTATTTTCTTATGGATTATGTTTATCAAGTTTCATTTTCATGCACTTTTTTTGAATAGGTAATTATACTGCATTATTCTGAAGTTATTGGAATTGATTAACAGCTTACCATATGCAAAAAACATCTGCTGTACTCATCCTGAGATGGACAACATTTATTATTATATAATGGAAATTAGTTGCATAAATGAGAGAGCTAGAAATACTTAGATTTATTTAATAGCATGAAATGGAGGTTTACTGCGTACATCTCCATAGAAATATGTGTCATATACTTAATCAGCACTGGTTTTTGCATGTCCTGTTTTAAATTGAATGAGAATGGATCACTTCAGAGGATAGTCACTGCAAACGCCTTCAAAATCAGGATTAACTACATAGCCTGATTTTGTGATGCTTCTCTCCATGAAATAGAGAGAAAATTTGAATGAACACACTATGAAATGTTGAGAATCTCCTTTATGAGTCCTTTCAGTGGGAATAGGAAAAGTGGTCTTCATTTTTGATAAAGAACATTATTTTGTTTTATGTTTCTCTATGTTTCTGTTTTTTAAAGTTTGCATGGCTTAAGATATTCTAGCTCTTAAATTCTTAAAAATTATTTTCTCAATATAATATTTTTAATTTAAAACAATTCCATTTAAAAATTCAAAAATCTGTACTTAATTGAAGATTTAGCGATCTTTCTGTAACATGGATAACAAAAAAACATTTAAGCAAAGGTATAAAAAAAAGTTTTCAAATTTCAAAACAAGGCTAGCCAGGTTTGAAGACTGCTCATACTCTCAAGTCCTGTTCAGACATAGGCATTACTTCTGCAAAACCCTTTGTATATTACGTTAAGAACAAACATTTTTTTTTTGTTAGCTTTAATTAGAGAAAGAGAGAGAGAGAGAAATTGAAAGTGGTAATGAAAAAAACCACATAGAAGATGTAGATGGGTAGAAAAGCATATGTATTCTTGTTAACTTTTTATCATGGTTTAATTCAAACACAAGATGCTAATAAGAAAATAATATATTTATTTACTTAGTTGCTGATATTTTGTTGGTTTTCTATTCAGCATCTTCAGAATGCAAACAATTTGTCACAGTATGCAATCAGCACAATTAGTTACTAATAAGGACATCTTAAAATTGTAATGCACAACATTAAGAACTAAAGGTAATTGATGTCATCTGTTATTGGGTACAGAGAGAGATTGATAAGTATTAATTTGATCTTAAAATAACTGTTTCCAAGATTTTTGGTAATTTGAAACGGCCACACTTGTTGAAGTTTGAGGAATGTGTTAAGGCTGCTGCTGATTCCAAAAACAGTCTCTCTGACTTGTAATGACTTCTGTGTAGCACTTTTGGTTTCTTCCATCTGATCCTATATGAAGGTACAAGGCATGGTCTGCTAGTCCCAACTTGCCATAACAATGGTGCCAAATGTATTTCTTATGTTCTCCGAGGTGGATATCAACAGGTCTTACTGTTTGTCCATAGTAAGCCATGTTACAAGTACAGGACATTTCATATGCTTGTGGATATGAAAAAGCAGAGAGTTTATCCTTAGGTGAATGGATGCAGATTGCCAGTTTGATATATCATTTAAATGTGGTGTGCAGTTAGTATTTATTAAGCACTCTAGATATCTTTTTATCTGTGCTCTGAATTTCTAGAACAGTAAAGTTAGTTTTGTATTGGGGGGGGGGGGTCTTATTAGGGATTTGAGAGGGAGATTTAATATTTTCTCTATTTTCTGGGGATTATCACCATTGTCTATAAAAGTGTGGCAAAGATAGGTGAGTTCAGTGGTAATAGCAGTATTAACAGCTAGTGCTGGCTGTGTGTGTTTAGTATACCGTGCTTGTTGTGCTGGATAATGATGTGGTTGTTTGTACTTGTGGAAGTGAGAAATGGAGAATGACTAAAAAAGCAGAAAAAAACAGATTGCATATTGCATATTGCCCAAAGTGCCTTGGAGAGAAGAATGTTCCATATAATAAAAAGGGTTAGAATTACTGCAGAGAATGTTAAATAGAGATTGGCTGGCCATATTAGCATATTAAAAGATGAACAAAATTAAGCACTGAGTTGATACCAAGAGAAAAAACAAAAGGAAAAGTTGCATGGCATGAAATGGTAATATCAGCTAAAGACAAAAAGAACTGGAAAGTTAAGGGTGAGGCCTGTGTCCAGCAGTTGATGGAAAGAAGCTGAAGAAGAAGTAGAAAGATTTGAGAGAACTACTCAAATCATCTGGAATTCAACCTTCCGACCATACCTTCTGAATTATGCAGCACAGACATTGTTCAACTATTATGTCTCCCTGTTTCAGTATTTCTGATCAGATATCATCTGGTCCAGTTACTTTAGGTTCTGCTGTTTACCCAAAGTATTTATAGATACTCTTGATTGCATTCCTCTTGATATTTTCTACCATTGCTCTGTCACTGCTCATTTCATTTAACAATTTTTCAAAATATTTTCCACATGTTATTTTGCTTCAGTTTTAATTAGATATTGATGTTACTATAATTAACAAACTTCATAAAAAGAAATTAATTACTTTATGGTAAACATTTTATATATTAAGAATTTGCTTATTATAGCCTATTGCTAGTATATATAATTCTGTGTTAATCTCCCTACTGGCCTGGATGTATATATACACATCAAACAAAACCTGGATATGATTCATACCTCCTGTTGAATGAATATGGATAAGAAACACAGTTTGGCCCTCATGTCCATTAGAAGGTGTGATAATCCTTCATACTGAGGAGAACACTTAACCAGATTACCTCGCATACATAGCTATGTTCAGTTACCTATAGCAAGAAACACATTTACTTGCCATTTGCTCGGTAACTGGAATCTTAGTTATATTAGACTGAATACCTACAAGTTATATTTATTTTTCTACCTGTTTTATTGTATTGTTATAATTTTTAATGCCAGTGCAAAATAAGAAAGATCCTTTCATATTTTCTTCACTTTATATTGTATCACATTGGAAGACCAATGTTCTTATCCATTTTTTTTATAATTATCTTAGTCGCCAATACATTTTATTCTTAGTTCAGATTGCATGAAGATACACATTTTTATGATTTTGCTTTACAGAAATTTATACATAAATCTTGAATCATATTACATAATGTATAATCTGTAGTTCTTTGCTCTTCAACTTTCATGTTTTCCCCAAATTGCTTATTACAAATTGAAATATATGGCTGTTATGAAGTAAACTGTTATATACACATTTTCTGTTAATTTAGATATTATGTGGTAGTTTGGAAGTAGCAATACTTTCCCTATAGTTTATCATTCAAAACATAGGTGCATGCATGAAAATTTTCATAATAGAATTAAAATTGTATTTTCCCCTTTGATGGCTAACCCCCCCTTCCTCCAAAAAAAAAAAACTATTACTCACACGTGCACACACTGCTAGGTGATATAGTGCACTTTCTTTTTGTTTGATTTTATTATTTTTTCGAAGTAATTTTACCAGATAATGTGCCAAAATTAAATTGTGATTATTTTAAATTAGTAAATTTTGTATATTTTCTCAGTTATATCATTTCCTGATTATTATGAATCAAGAATATTGGTTCATAATAATCAGGAATAATAATTAATCCTACAAGAACAATATCAGAATAAAATGTTTTGAACATCTGTAAATCAATCAGAAAGTTGAAAAACAAAACAAATTTCTGTGTGTATTCTGCTGTTACTCGAGACTTTTTAGTGTGTCTATTGAACATGTGCTTTCCTCTCTTTCTCATTAGTTTACAGCCTGTTACTTGAGCAGAAAGGAATATTTGCAAGTATATATCTAAGACACAATTCATTTCTGAGATGGCATGTACCGGCAGTTTTGAAGTAGTGATACTTTCCCTATAGATTATCATTCCAAACATGTATAAGTGCATGCTGTGCTCCTTATGTCATTCAAAGACAGATGTAAGCAGTATATTCCCCAGAAAGAAAGCAAAGTATGGGGTAAAAAAAGAAAAGTTTGGGAAATGCAGAAAACTTGGAGCCTTTGCCTTTCAAGTAACTCTTACTCTACTGACGATGATGAGGGAAATTTGCCTAGTTCTGGAGATAGCGATTTTGTGTGTAGTTTAGACACATCTTTGTGCAAAAGATGGGTGATCATCACTAAACATATACCAGCTTGTCCACTGTTTCAATATTCATAGGTAAGCCAGGAATTACTTTGACACAGCAACCTTTTAAGCTTCTTCCATCTATTTCTAGATGATGATATTCTTTCCTTCATAGTGGAAAACCTTAATGATTGCTACCAACATCAGTAAGTTGAGTACAGTCTGCATTCTCGCATTACACTTTGGAGCAGAGTAGATATCAACATGCTACTTACGTTTATAGTGCTATTGATTGTGCTAGGTATCATGAAAAGCCCATTCTCAAAATGCATTGTTCAGCAGAATGGATTCTGAACATGCCAATGTTTTGTGATATTATGACTGAAAAACTATTCAGTCTCATTGTGAAGTATTTGCATTTTCAGAATAAGGAGGAATATAATCAGGCAATACATCCTTGCCCCAGTCCTCAACAAAATTTATGATTTGCTGATAAAAATTCATCAGAAATTTAGATTACTACACATTCCTGAGAGAGATGTATCAATGAAAGCCTTATGCCATTGAAAGGCAGACTGAAAGTAAGCAGCATATTCCCCAAAAGAGAGCAAAGTATGTGGTAAATTTATGCTTTCCGAAGCGTGAAGTGGATATCTTTAGGATTTCAAACGTAATATGAGAAAGCAGACTGCACTTAAGCATGATAAATATTCGGATCTTTCCTTGTTGATGCTTATAATGGAATTTTTAGACCTGTTACTGGGGAAAGGTTACTGAGTTACAATGGATAACTGCTATATATATGTTCTGAACTTGCTGATTTGCTTTTACAGCATTTTACAGATAGTTATTGTATCTAAATGCAAAAAAAAGGTGAGACATGCCTCCAAATCTGGCATCAAGAAACCTGCCGCAGGGTGAAATCAGAGCTTATCAGTGAGTGAAAGTCTTTGCACTAATTTGAAAAGACAAAAAAGATGTTTTTCTGTTGTCTTCCCTGCACAATCCATCAATGGAATCCATGGAAAAGCATGGTTTCAAAAAAGACAAACCCATTGCTGCGTGCACGCATGCACGTGTGTGTGAGTGTGTGTGGGTGTACAATGACACTATGAGAGAAGTCTACAGGTCCAATCAGTAGCTATCATTTTACTCTGTAATGATGAAACAACATTTTAGGAATCACATAAAGCCAGGAAACAATTAGGGGAGTCTTTAAATGCAAAAATATAATATTGGTGATGTTGCTATTCAATGGATATGCAACGTACACATGCACATATATATATATATATATATATATATATATATATATATATATATATAAGATTCCTTAATTATATTCCAGACATTTCTGAATAGTAGGATAAATCATCCTCTGAGATGTTTTATTTCTTAATTTTTGAAGCATTCTGTGTACTACAATCCCAACTAATGGTGTTTGAAATTTGCCTATTATGAGACCATTTGTAGTCAATTAAAATGCAGTTTTCCGATTGTGAAACTTTGTCTTTTAAATTTCTTTGGCGGTGTGTTTGTGTGTGTGGCACAAATTATAAAATTTCAAAGTAGCACTAATAATATTTTTTATAATAAAACAGCAAAGTAAAAAAAATAATGTTGCGGCATATTCAAAGGGGGGGGGGGAATAAGAAGTGCAGAAAAAATTATTTCATCTTCCTTCCTTTTTCATCATCATCATCAAGTTCCTGACATATATCCTCAAGGGGTGTACAGGATATGATAGTACTACATGAAAAATTTACGTCATTACTAACTTCCTATCTACAATTTTCCTCCAATTCAGTCTGTTACTTGTCAAGACTCCAACATTATCAGATCTTATGAATCTATCGTCTAAGCCACTTTTGTACCATAACACTCCACCTATATCTTGGTCTTCCTCTGGGTCGTTTTCCTGCCAACCTGGCAAAGAACACTTGTTTTGCTATTCTTTCCTCGCCCATTCTGTTTAAGTGACCATACCACCTGAGATTAGCTCTGCTAATGCATTCTTGGATGCTGACAGTGTCAAGTTGTTTCCTAATATCCTCGTTTTTAATATGATATTGCCATCTATGCCATCTGTTCACATCTCTGATCTTTCTCAGGACTCTCATATCTGCAGTCTCTAGTCTTTGGTCAAGTGTTTTACTTCTGACCCAGCTCTCAGATCCATAAATTAAAACTGGTTTGAACACTGTCTTGTATACAGCTAATTTAGTGTTCTGACTAATTTCTCTCTTATTCCATATGAATTTATACAATCGACTGCCTACCATACCAGCTTTGTTGATTCTATTGTCTATTTCCGTACTTAATTTACCATCTTCAGTAAAAATCGTGCCTAAGTAGCTGAAATGTTTTACTTGTTCCACAGGTTCCCCGTTCACAACACAGTTGACATTTTCAACAATTATACCTATTTTCATTGTCTTTGTGTTTTTAATGCTGACCTTCATACCATATCTATTACAACAGCTATTCAATTTAGTCAGAGAATCTTGCAGACTTGTAGCGGATTTATTTAGAAGTATAACATCGTCCGCATAAAGCAAAGAGCTGACATTAACATCTCCAATTCTGATATCATGATTAATACCACTTTCCTTCATAATGTGATCCATATAGATAATGAATAACAGAGGGGATAATGTACATCCTTGTCTCACCAGATTTATCATTAAAACCATCTTCCTGTATTTCCTTCAATTCTAACTGCTGACTTGCAACTCAAATAAAGACTAAGTATTGATTGATATAATGCCCCATTGACACCATATAACTAGCGTATTGAATAGCATCTCTCTTGGCACCTTGTCATGTGCCTTTTCCAAATCGACAAAACTTAAATACAGATCTCTGTTATATTCCCATGCTTTCTCAGCTATTTTTCGTAAAGTGAAGATCTGATCCTGACAACCTCTATTTGGCTTGAATCCAGCTTGTTCTTCACCAAGCTTTTCTTTCACAATTCTTCTCAACCTTTTCTCAAGTATACTGGCATAAATCTTACCAGAAATACTCAGTAGGCAAATACCTCTGTAATTCTCACATTCTGTTTTATTTCTCTTTTTATAGATGGGTACTATTAGAGCTCTACTCCAATCATCAGGAATTTATCACTCCGTCCAGCCCTTCTGAACTATGCTGTGCAGCTGCTGTAAGACTTTTATACCACCATACTTCAGCATTTCTGGTCAAATATCATCTACTCCTGCTGCCTTTCCACATTTCAAGCCTTTAATGGTTTTTTCTACTTCAAGTATGGATATGGATTCCTGACTGTATGCCTGTCGAGTGTTTTTTACCACTGTGCTATCACTGCTTGTTTCATTTAGCAATTTTTCGAAGTAATCACTCCATTCTTCAAGGATATCTTTTTCTCCTGTTTTCATGTCACCTTTATCATCTCTAACTCCTTTTACTGCTCTTTCCTCCATTTCTAAGCTTCTTCAGCAACTTCCAGAATATCTTACCACCTTCTTGATATTTATTTTCTATGTTCTTGCCAAAGTCCTCCCATGACTTTTGTTTAGCTAGTTTTACAAGTGTTTAGCTTTCTTACATTTGTCTCTGTATTCTCTGAGAGCACAAGATGACTTATTTGCAGAACTTTTGATATGCTTTCTTCTTTTCCTTCACTGCCTCTTTAACTTCCTGTGTCCACCATAATGTTCTGATTTTTCTATCCTTGCAGACAACCTCACCACATGCCTCTCTGTCTGAATCAATCAGGGTTTTCTTCAAGGCTTGCCACTGAATCTCCAAGGTTTGGTTCTTGTTCTCAAACTCGTTCATTTTTTCTTCAATAATCTTTGCGTATTTCAGTCTACAGTTCACATCTGAGAGCTGCTCAACTTTGATTCGCTTTAAGACTTTCTTCCGTGTTAAGATTTTCTTACGTGTCATTCTTTTCAATATGAAATTCAATTTTATCCTGCTATCCTGCTCCAGACTAAATAGTGATCACTTTCAATTTCAAATCCTCTGTACACTCTGGTGTTCTGCACCAGGGAGAAAACATCACTATCAACAATAACATAGACAATAAGACTTTTCTTATTCCTTGCCTCTTCTCTCCATGTGAATTTGTGCACATTTTTATGTTGGAATATGGTGTTAGTAATAACCAGTCCATGTCCTGAGCAGAAATCCAACAGTATTTGCCATTATTGTTAACTTTGCTCTTTTCTCCAAATTTTCCCAAAATATTTTTGTATGTCTGACAATCACTTCCTACTCTGCTATTTAGATCACCAACAAGGACCAACCTTTCATTTTTCATTGTGTCAGTAGCTTTCTCTAGATCCTCAAAAAAATCCCTCCATTTCTAAATTAGTAGAATCTTCTGTGGGATCATAGGCACAAACAAGTCTCATTGTCAGTTCCCCTTTCTGATATTTGCCCACATTACTCTACTTGAGACTGCCTACCATTCAAGAAGATTAACCTCGTATTTAGTGTTGAATACTATGGCTATTCCTTCTTTTCCTTGATTGTCATTGCCTGAATATAACATTTTGTATTTACTGCTCAGAAAGATCTCTCCAGCTTTTGTCTTTTTTTGTTTCAGTCACCCCTATTATGTCGATCTTGTACTAGCCTATTCGCTCTTTACTTTAAATAAATAAAAAATCATCTGGTGCAATTTTAAGCGAACGACGAAAGCAAAGAGTCCCTGCTGAAATATTATTGGATATAAATATTTGATATTAAAAAAGTCTCACAATTGGAAACCCAGTAATGCAATTTAATATCATTCATTGTTCATAAAAACAAATTCGATTCTAAAACTAAATTGTGACGATTCATACAATGATATATAATGATATTTTGCAAGGAAATAAAGCAGAAATTCATATTTATTTAAAAAGTTCATAAATGCTATTGAAAAAAATATAAATTTTTAACATAATAATTTTCACTGCAAACAAATATTTGAAAATTCGTGAAAAAAGTTGCTTTTATGTTGTCTGTAAAATGAAAGAACATAAATTATCTTGCTCCATTGCACTTTTTGAAGAATAAAACACAGCAAATGGTAATTTCAGGATTGATTGTTTATTTTTGCGCATGTGAAATTCGTTTTTACTTTTGGGAAGAGACAATAAATTAATTGTATAGCAAAAAAGGTGAGATATCAAAGGATAGTAAAAGAAATTCCTGGTAACACAGTACACATAAAGACAAGTGACACGAAGGCCACTCCGCCACAGTTAATCCGCTAATTTCTCTAAAATCACCATTAAGGGAGTAACAGCAGAAGAAGGTACTTAATGGTAGAATGCCAATGAATTTTTTATACAGAAAAAATGTTAGGGTGGTCTGGCTATTTCATCCACCTCGGCCGGTTGAGAGGTTAATTCTGACTTGTGTATAGCATATGGGCATAACCTTGTGGAGTACTTGAAGGTATTGCTCTGATAATATTCAGCATTGTCAAGCCTTGATATCTCTCTATCTCTCAGTTGTAGCTTTATGTTAGAATTCCTGGAAAAAGCAGAATATATCCTCAAAATGACTTCCTTACGACTATTACACTTTTTTATAAAATCTTTATCAAGTAGCTTTATTTTTATCCTCCTACATGTTTCGCCAATCTGTTTCTATTGGCATCCTCAGGGAATACAAATCAGTAAGCACAAAATGAAGGTTACAGACTAGGTTATAACCGATGGTTCTAAATCATACAAAAAATTGGTATTGTGCGTGACAATGTGCGTGTCTCGTTAACGTGATTTATTCGTGATGACTCATGACGTAATTGTTATGAAAGTTCATTTCTTTGATGTTTAATGATCTGATAAAAGTTTTCCAAATTTCTGGTAAAATTAGACCTTGATTCTTGTTTAGGTTTTCAGTTTTACGGGCGACTGTAGCTGCTTCTTTGAAGGTTCTTGAATGGTAGTTATCTTCTATGTATGGCATAAGGCTCTTATCCCACTCAATGTGATGGTTAGTAGAGGCAAAGTGGCATGAAAGGCCTGAAATGTCTTGTCTGTTATTTCTGACATATCCTATGTGTTCTTTCTTTCTAGTTTCGAAGCTTCTAGATGTCTGACCTACGTAACTAATACCACATGAGCAAGGAATATTATATACTCCAGAGTATTTGTAGAATGGGTGAGGATCTTTCGGTGATCTTAAAAATTTCTGAATAGTATTGATTGGTTTGAATGCCACTCTGATCTTGTATGGTTTTAAAAGGTTAGCTAATTTTTTGGAAAGGTTGTTGACAAAAGGAATTGTAATTGTACTGATGTATTGGACGTCATCACGTTGTCGATGTGGTATATCAGTAAATAGAATCTTGTTATAGAGTCTTTTAGGGTAACCATTTAAAGAAAGTTCTCTGGATATTGTGGTTAATTCCGTTAGTAGGTCATCCTTGTCTGTCGTATACTGTGTAGCTCTTTTCTTGAGACTATGGATAATGCTAAGTTTCTGAGCTATGTAATGAGCTGAGTTGAAATGGAGGTAACGTCCAGTATTTGTAGGTTTTCTGTATACAGATAGGTTGATACTATTATTGGATTGTTTCTTTATTAAAATGTCAAGGAATGGCAGTATTTTTATCTTTTTCCATTTCTAATGTGAATTTGATGGTATTGTGGAAACTATTGATTTGGTTGAGGTAATTCATTAGTTCTTCTTTTGTATGATCCCAAATGATAAAGATGTCATCTACATATCTGTACCAAATTTTCGGTTTTGGAAAGATCTGGGTTAAGATTTTTTTCTCTAGATCTTCCATGAATAAGTCAGCACAAGGAGGTGAGAGGGGACTACCCATAGCTAATCCAGTGAGTTGTTTGTAGATCGTTTCTTGCCAAATGAAATAGAAGTTAAACAGTGATTGAACAAAGTAGTGATGTTTCTTGGGAACAATTTGTCTAAGATGTTGATGACTTCAACCACTGGAATGTTAGTAAACAGAGATGTGATGTCCAGGCTTGCTAGTATATCCTCTTCAAAAATAGGGATGTTTTTTATTTTATCTATAAAATGTTTTGAGTTTTTAATATAAATATCCGAGACGTGAATGTGTTGTTGTAAAATCTTCGCAAGATACTTGGATAGTTGGTAAGTGGGAGAATAGATTCCATCAACTATTGGACGTAATGGAATACCTTCTTTGTGAATTTTTGGAAGGCCATACAATCTAGGAGTAAGTGGGTGCATAGATTTTAATTTTTTTATAATTTCTATAGGCCAATTATTCATTCCACGTAATAATTCATTGGTGTCATTATGATTTTTAGTGGTAGGATCTCTACTGAAAACTTCATATACAGACCTGTCAAATAATAGATTTTTAATTTTTTCTTTATAATCTGAAGTATTTAATATAACTGTATTATTACCTTTGTCGGCTTTGAGTATGATGATATCTTTATTATTCCTTAATTTGAGAAGCGTTCTTCTTTCCATTTGGTTAGAGTTGGTGTTAGGAGATCTTGACTGAGCTGAAAGGATTATGCTGCTTTTTAATCGCAAATCATTAGCTGTTGGAGCTGGTAGTAATGAGAAGGCTTTTTCTAAGTTGCAGATGAACTCTATTTTAGGAATGACAGTGGGTTTTAAAGCAAAGTTGAAACCTTTTTTGAGGATAGAGATCTCAGGTTTACTTAAAACGTGTTTAGATAGGTTAATTATCACTTGCTTATCTGGTAGAGAAGGTTTGCAGTTGTTATGATTATCATACAGTAAATTGAATTTATCAATTTGTGTCTTTTTGCTGTGATTAAATGTTTTGGTAAAACTGTGGTTAATCATATTGTCTAATAGTTGCCATGTCTCAGCGTCAAGATTATTAGAGATATCTGTGAATAAATTATAGCACTGTGAGTCTATTTTGCTAAGCATGAATCTCGTATGGCAAATTCTTTCTCTAAGAAGAGCATACGAAGTTCGTTGGTAAATCAAGTTGGCTTGTCTAGTTTTATAAAATTGTTTCAAAACGAAGAAATTTTGGGATCACGCTATTGTCTCTACATCTTTTTAAAAAAGTCAGATGGTTTAAATACCTAGCTTTTTTTGCATTTTAAACCTTCGAGATTGTGTACCTTTTGTTTGGTGAACTCGTTGATCCTGATCATTACGTTGAATTTTTTCTTGACAATTATTCATAAGACTATTACACTTTTTTATAAAATCTTTATCAAGTAGCTTTATTTTTATCCTCCTACATGACTTCCTTACGTTTACATGTCAAGGTTCGTTTAGCACTGTAATTATTCTCTAAGTTTTATTGACAATCTTTGCTATATGCCCTTGAACTTCAACTTCCTGTCTAGTAAAACTCCAAAATCCCTAGCCTGATCACTTCCCTCTTTCATAATCTCACCAATATAATATGGCATTGGATATCTATTCACACCAAAGTGTATGAACTTTCATTTATTAACAGTGAATCATTTTCACATGCCCACAATAATGGCCTATTCAAATCATTCTGCAAGTACGTACATGAGCAGCACTCTTGATTACCTTACTTATCTTTGCATTATCAGCAATTAGCTGTATGTTGCATGTCAAATCCTTCCCAATGTCATTAACGTATAGATTGAATAACAGTGGACCAAGAACTAGTCACTGAGGCACACCACTGGTTACCTTGAATCTTGCAGATTTATCCACCCCTCCCCCATATGACTTTTTAAAATCTGTCAGTTAGCCACCTTTTTATCCATGCCAATAGTTTATAATCCAATCCCATATTCTCCAATTTATTCAACATTCTGTATTCTGTCAGAAGCATTAGCAAAATCCAAAAGTATAATAGTGTATCCATTCCCTTTGTCTAACTCAGCAGGAACATTATTATAGAATATGAGCAAGATGCTAAAACATGAACTTCCCTTAGTAAACCCACGCTGTTTGTTGCAAAGTAGAGGTTCTCTGTCGAACCATTTCTTAATGCAAGCCCTAACCAACTTATCCAAAATCTTCACCACCACTCCTGAGACTGATTGGTCGATAGTTGGATACATTGGTCTTTGCCATGTATGGTAATGCCACTCTTGTGCAATGGGATTACCATACGTTCTTTCCAATTCTGTGGAATCTTCCCTGTTCTGAGACTCAAATTATATAGCTTAGTCAAAGGAATAGCCATTTCCACTGAACACTCTTTTAGCCTCCATATGATATCCCTTATTGCAGAATTCATATACAGTTTGTGGTTGGTGTGCAAAAGCTCTACTCTTCCTCTTCATACATTGAAGAGGTAGCAGTGAGTTCAGTATTGCATATACCAGATTGATAGCTTTTAGCAAAATGACTACTCATTAGTTGAACAGTCACTTCTGCATCAATAATTCCCATACCATTTGCATTCAGTAGAGTTATTCTTTCAAATTCATTCTTTCTTTTACTTGCTGCATAACAATAGAATTCTTTTGGGTTGTCTTTAACGTGCAGAGCCAGTTTCCTTTCATTCTCAGACTTAGCTTTCCATATAACACTTATGACTCTTCTGATCTGCTGCTTATAATTATCATAACTAACATCATCCTTATGCACATAGTATTCCTTCCATATCATCTGTTTCTTACAAATCTCTTGGTTAATTAGATTACACATCCATTATATAGTGAAACCTGTGGAGTATTTATAACTAAAAATTCACACGTGTACCACAGTAATTAAATTTTAATAATATGTAGATATTTTGTCTTAAGTATCTTATGACATCATCAGTACAGTACAAACAATGCTAGGAATTACATTTAAAGAAACAGTTAGCATGCATGCTTACATTGGAATCACTCTATGTGTACAATATCATGTTTGAGGACTAAAATATTCAGCTGTTAATTTAAATTAAATTACCATATATCCGAGAAATTTATTTTATACAGTTGAGGATAATAATTTCCCAGACCTTTGGGATAATGAGATAAATTATAGTTAAGATTGGATATGTGATGCTTCAGTACTTTCTTTATATAAACGCTCATATTTATATAAGGATCTATGTAACAACTTGGTGTTATTTTCCATTGGATCCTATGGTTAGGGTTTTCAACATATTGAGTGAGGCCAAATTTGTGCATCTTGATCAGATGGATGTGATCTTTGTGTTCAGAGATTCGTTTACTTGTAGATCTTCCTGTTTTTCCTTAGTACGAGATCTTACAAGAATATGGAACTTCATATATGCCAAGTAACATCATAGGTGAGAGTTTGTCTTTTGGAGAAGGTAACAAATTGTGGGCAGCGAGTTTGTATTTCTTCATAATTTTTGACAGACGTTCAGAGATGCTTTTGATATATGGTATAGGAGATATCTACGGGCTTCTTCTTGTCTGGGTTGATGTGAAGGGAAGTGGCTGATGATTTTTTGAGTTGTTTTGAGGTTGTATTCATTTAATAAGGATGTGTCTTTAATCATTTCCAATTCTTATTTTAAAGACTCTCCTGAGGAACAAAATTTGTGTGCTCTGGATACCAGAGATTTATGATGCCATATTTTTGAGATGGATGATGAGCAGATGAATTGTGGATGTAATGACCTGAAAAAGTTGGTTTTCGATAGACAGAAGTGGAAATTTAACCATCTTGTTTTCATTGGATGTGTATATCAAGAAAAGAGATACCTTGTGATGAATCTTTTTCTAGTGTGAATTTGATGCTAGGATTGTTGATCTTATCTAGAAATGAGTATAGTTCTTGTTCAGAGTGACTCAAGACTGTAAATATGTCATCAACATATCAAAACCATATTTTTGGTTTTGGGCGACATATTATTAAAGCTTAATTACTGTGGTACAGATGAATTTTTAGTTAAGATTACATATCCATTTCACTAATAGTCTATTTATTCTTTGAACTCTAGGGACATGTTCTGATATCACATGACTTAAGTATATTTTAAACACCTCCCATGCATTGTCAATATTCTCCTGTCCAACAACTGATACCATGGCACAGAACCCAGCATACTCCTCAGGTGGTCATAAATTCCTTCTTTGTAGTTTAGCATGTAATCTTTTCTGAATGGAACATTCATAAACTTAGCCACTTCCCAAGTGAGTACCTCATGATCACTGTCACCAACCAGAGGCAGAATTGTTATGCCTTTAATTGAAATCCCCTATGACACTGCAATCAGATCTAATACTCTTTTGACCACGAGTTCCTTCTATCACATGCTGCTTGAGGATGTTGTCTCACAACAGCTCAATAAATTCAGTTTCCTTCTTCTCATGCAATTTTACAGCTACTCTATCAGTATTCGTATAATTAAAGTCCCCATTATGATTACTCTTTTTGCATCCATTTTATTTATTTGGTGCTGCATTTCGTCATCATTAGCAACTGATTCACCAGGTCTGTAACAATACCCCTACTATGTATTTAATCTTGTTAGACTACACCTCGTTGTTGAAAGCAATGGTGAACTATCCTGTAAAAATCTCACCAGGAACACTTTGTGGGTAGTGCCTACAAAGTCACATAGGGTCAAAACGACTGAAAGGGAAAATCCACCACCACCAGAATCTACCTCGTGCCAGATAACTTTGGACTCACTACCACATAAAAAACTGTTACTAGTATTCCAGTCATAAGTCTCAATTCTAACTGAATTCAAGTCATCTGATATAGCAGCACACCCCCCTCCTCTCCTTTCTAAAAATAGTGTATCTTTTGCACTTGATACAAGTTAGTATGTCTGCATTTGATAGCCAGGTCTTACTAATGCCTGCAATATGAGATCCCAATATATTAGCCAAGTCAACAAACTCTACTCCTTTGTTTTGGATACTTCTAGAATTTGTGTACAGTCATAATAAGTTACCTGCATGCTCTTTTGTATATCCTTGTGTGGTCTACATGATACAGACAGTCTTTCATATAGAAAGAAAAATACAGTTTTAAATCTTAAAGAAGATAAAAGGGAGCAAGAAAGAAAGTGAAGATGATTGGCTTTACATTGTGATTTTTAGCAAAAATCAGCAACTAAAATTGTGCTTTGGCAATTCTTTAAAAGAGAATGCTGTAGTGTTAAAATTATGGATTTAAGAGCCAGAAGTTTTATTTCTAACTCTCTGGACTCTTCTCTAATGAATTTGTTGGCAACCACCCATGATCAAATAACTTGACAGTATATGAGATATTTTAAGGCGGCAGCGGGGGGGGGGGGGGGTAAATTATGCAAAAAAAAAATAATATATTTTGAATGCATTTAGAACGAGGCCAAAAATTCACTGTTTGCTCACCTCTGGCGAGTGGGCAGTTGGTTTCTGGAGCCCTGTTCTGTGTTTGGAGGCGGGGAGAGGAGCAGCAGCAGCACAGCTTTGTAAAATATAGTCCTGCTGTTCTATTTGTGTATTTTTCTTCTGAAAAACAACCTGAGTGTATGGTAAATATGAATATTCAAATATTTCAGGGAGAATTGTAGCTTAATAAAATGTCAGCCTGTTGGCTGAGTGGTTAGCGTCTGCTCTCTCCAGTCAAAAGGCTGCAGGTTCGAATCCCACCGTGGGTATGGATGTTTGCGATTGTCTGTGAAAATACTAGTGGTAGTGGTCAATGGTAATTGACTACTACCACTAGTATCTTCACAGAAATGGTCAGTGGTAGTGGTGTAGATGATGAAAGTAGCTGCAGTTCATTGTAGTTGGTGGAGACAGAGAATTATAGAGTAGGTGCCCTCCCCTCGATGAGTCTTTGGACTCCCTGGAGGTGATACGTAATAATAATTTTGTAATAAAGTTAAGGGTTTATGTCAGTGGTTTATTGGTAAATAGGGAACTGATCATGATGCCTGAATTTTTTATGTTAAGCTTTTTTTTTTTTTTAATTAATGTTTTAAATAAGTAAGGGAGAAAGTAGTTTTGCTAACTGTTTGGAAAGTTTGTTGGTGCTGCTATCTCCTATAGGCTGAGGTGGAGGGAGTAGGATATTTTGTTTGTAAATTTTTGAGGGCCAGGGTAGTTTAATCTGGTAGAATTAAACCACTGCTGTGGTTTTAGTTTTTTGGGATAAATAAATTTTTTGGTAATTTATTTATTCCAAGAGGCAATTGTTTTTAATAATCTATACATATTTTTTTTTCCTTTGAAATTTGGGATCATGATATATGATCAGGTAAGTATAGGAGTCTTTTAGAAGATTGTTCATTTTTATTACATATATGAAGAGCCAAAGGCTTCAATTTGTTCCTTTTTTTTTTTTTTTTATATATTATATTCTGTTTTGATGCATTATATTACATTAATGTTATAGCATTTTTTTGTTGTTGCACATGCTTTTTGAGTCTGCCATTTCTTTTGATGGAATGTTGTTACTCTTGGCATTTTATCAGTTACATCTTGGATTTTATCAGATTTTTGACAGTATCCAAACAAATGATGTTAGCCACTGTGGATGATGAATTGGAGACATATCCCACATTTTATTTTTACTCCGAAGATGCTGGTTTGAAATCAACATCAATAACTCTGTAAATTATTTATTTTTGTTCTTGTGGTGTTGCTAATACTGCAAGGCACATTTATTAGTAACCACCAACACCTAAGCTTATAAGTTATATTTATAGATTCTACATGGCAATATCATCATACATAAAGCACATCAGTCAGTTAAGTGGAAAAAATTAAAATTTTCACACCTCAATAGTATTTCCTTAAACAAAATTTTTATATGGATAAACCTAAATGTGTCTATGCATTGGTGAGTTTATCATCATTAATATGGGAACAAATCAGCAGCAATGGTGTAAAGCTTCCAAAATGAGTGCAACTTTCACTGCAACACAGGGATGAATTATTTGGAATACTAATTCTAGAACTGTGGTCAGTCATCTACAACACATCCAAAACATTAATAATCTCCTATCAACAATTTTCCTCCAAATTAGTCTGTTACTTGTCATTTCCAGCATTGTTGTATCTAACATTTCATTCTTCTAAGGCACTTCTGAGTCATTCCACCTAGACTTTGGTCTTCCTCTGGGTCTCTTTCCTGCCATTCTGGCATCAAGCACCTGTTTCACTAAATTTCCTCACCCAAATCTATTTAAGTGGAAATACCACCTTAGATTAGCTATGCTTACACATTTTTGAATGCTAACAGTGTCAAGTTCCTTTATAATGTTTTCATTTTTAATATGATTCTGCCATTGATGCCACCTGTTCAATACCTAAATTTTTCCTCAGAACCCTCATATCTGTGGTCTCTAGTCTTTGATCAAGTGCTTTATTTTTAACCCAACTCTCAAATTCATAACTTAAAATTGGTTTGAACACTGTCTTATATACTGCTAGTTTGTGTTTTGTCTAATTTCTCTCTTATTCCATATAAATTTATTCAGTTGGCTACCCACCATATACCTGCTTTGCTTATTCTGTTGTCTGTTTCCAAATTTAACTTGCCATCTTCACTAAAAACTATGCCTACATAGTTGATATATTTTACTTCTTCTATAAGATCTCCATTCAGAATGCAGCTGAAGTTTTCTGTGCTCTTACCTATTTTCATAGTGTAGGTCTTTTTATTGCTGATTTTCATACCAAATTTGTTACAGATGTTATTCAAGTTAGTTTGAGAATCCTGCAGACTTGCACTAGATGCGTTTGGGGGTACAGTATCATCTGCATAGCGAAGAACTAAGTTTGACATCTCCGATTCTAATATCAGGCCTAATGCATTTCTTTCATAATGTGATCTATACAGATAATGTGCATCCTTATCTTACCTCTGATTTTACATCAAGCCATCTTCCTGTATTGCTCTGTATAATGTTCCATTCACCCCACATCATTGAAGTGTTTTGAAAGGCTTTTCTCTGGGCACTTTGTTATGCCTTTTCCAGATCTACAAAAGTGAAGCACAGATCCTTGTCATATTCCATGATTTCTCAACTATTTGTCATAAAGTAAAAATTGGATGAAGATGAAATTGAGGATAGATGGCAGAAATTTAAAGAGGGCATAAAAAAGAGCAGTAAAACAAATAATTCAAAAATTTGAGAAGAAGATGAGTAAACCCTGGATGAATGAAAAGATACTGAAAATGATGGAGGAAAGAAAGAAACCCAAAAATCGTCCTGAATACAAGAACTTAAACAAGGAGATCAGGAAAGAATGTAGGATTGCAAAAGAACTATGGCTCAACAAAAAATGCAAGGAAATTGAACTTTTGGACAAAAAGCACAAAACCAAAGAACTTTGTGAAAAAGTTAGGGAGCTAACTAGCAAATCTTGTAAAAGGGTAGTCTCATTGTATTGAAGATACCAATGGAAACATCCTAATGGAGAAAGACAAAATAAGGGACAGATGGGTAGAGTATTCAAAGGAAAATCTGCAATCATGATAGAATAGATAAGCCATTACAAGATTTGGAGGGGCCTTATTATTCTTACCTGGGAAGTAACAAATGCCATTAGGAAATTGAAACCGGGAATGGATTGAATTATGGCAGAATATCGAAAGGCTTTAAATGATAAGACTATAAGATCACTGACTGATATATGTAACAAAATATATGAAACTGGGACACCTGCCAAAAGATTTTAAGCACTCGACATTCCTACCAATACCTAAAAAATGAAGACAACCAAATGTGAAGAGTACAGAACAATCAGTCAGATAGCAAAAGTTATGTTATATATCATCCTAGAAAGAAATAAACATTAAATCAAATTGGAAATTAATGAAACACAATCTGCTTTTCAGGAAAATAATGGAACTAGAGAAGGACTCTTCAACATTAGAACTATTATAGAAAGATATCTGGAGAAGCAGAAAGAAGTCTACTTATGTTTTATTGACTACACAAAGGCCTTTGACAATATACAACATGAACAACTAATCAAATGCATCAGAAAATTAGTAGTAGATAGTAAAGTTACCAGATTACTGATAAATCTATATTGGGAACAAACTGCCTCAATCAGGAGAAACCACAGAGGAATTTCCAGTAAAGAAGGGTGTCAGACAAGGCTATGTTCATTCTCCTATACTGTTTAACCTCTATACTGAAAATATCTTCCAGCAATTAGAAGAATTTAAAGGAGTCAGCATAGGAGGCAAAAATATAAACAATTTAAGATATGCAGGCAATACAGTACTGCTAGCTGAAAATAAAAAAAGAGCTTCAAAACCTACTGTATGAGATGCTGAAACTAAGTGAAAAATATGGACTTAATTTCAACTTCAAAAAAACCAAAACCATGCTGATAACAAGAGAAAAAGGGAAAATACCTGATATAAATATTAAGATCAGAGGAAATACCTTAGCGTAGAGAGTTATATATATATATTTGGGTTAACAACCTTCATTGGCATGAAAAACATTCTCACCTCAAAGGAAATTCACACAAAAACAAGAATTAGGTTGTCCAAATGCTATCTATGGTCAACACTGCTATATGGAGCAGAAACCTCAATATCAAAATATTGTGAAAATAAACTAAAAGCCTTTGAGATGTGGATCCCACTGCCAAAAAAACTAATTTAGAAATATTAGAGATGATTGGAGAAGACAGGATTCTGTTAAAAACCATTAAGAAAAGGAAGACCTTGGTCACATGCTAAGGCATGAATCCCTACAAAAAAAGACTTCTAGAAGGAATGATACAAGGAGAAAGGAAGAAGAGGAAGACAAAGAACAGATTGGATGGGAAATATTAAGGACTGGATCATTTTTGTCCTATGAAGAATGTAAAAGAGAAGCACAAAACCGTACATGGTGGAAGCTCATGGTAGTCAACCTCCTGGAAAGAGATAACATCTGACAAGACAAAAATTGGATCTTGACAACCTGTATTTGGTCGGAATCCAGCTTGTTCTTCCTCAAGTTTCTCTTCCACAATTCCCTTTTTTTATAGATGAGTACTATTAGGACTCGATGCCAATCATCTAGAATTCAACCTTCTGACCAGGTAATCTGAATTATGTGGTGTGGCCACTTCAAAACTTTTATACCTCCATATTTGAGCATTTCTGGTCAGAGACTATCTACTCCAGCTGCCTTTCCACATTTCAAGTTTTTCATGGCTTTTTCTGCCTCATGTATTGACATGTACTCCTTTTTGCATTTCTCTTGAAAATGTTCTAGTACGGTTCTGTCAATGCTGCTTTTGTTTGAACAGTCTTTCAAAGTAATTACTACAGACATTTAGGATATCCTTATCTTCAGTCTTCATTTCACCTTTATGATCTTTGATTCCTTTTAAAGTACTCTTTCCTCCATTTCTAAGCTTCTTTAATAGTCTCCAGAACATTTTGCCACCTTTGTGATAATCATTTTCCATACTCTTACCAAAGTCTTCCCATGACTTTTGTTTAGCTACTTTTACATATAGCTTAGCTCTCTTATATTTCTCTCTGTACTCTTTTAGGACATTATTATTACGGGCAACTCCAAGGAGTCCTTACACTCATCGAATCGAGGGAGGCCCTAACCATCATGTCAAGAACAACTATTCAACATTCACATAGTATCTATCATACTTTGTCTTGAACTTATTCACAGTCATGGCACCCACAACAGATTCTGACAGCTTATTCCACTCATTTACCACTCTCCAAGTAAAAAACCTAGCTCTAACACCCTTGCTAACCACACTCTTGCCCAGTTTTCATGGATGGCCCCTAGTCCTCCCACCACCAGTCCTGTTCTCAAAAATATCCTCTGCATTAATCTTATAGAAACCCCTTCAGTAATTTAAATGTCTCAATCATATCACCCCTTTTCCGCCTATCAACCAATTTCTGCAACCCACAAATCTTCAACCTGTTCTCTCATAAAGTTCATTCAATAGACCTGCTATCGTCTTGGTTACTCGCCTCTGGATCCTCTCCACCTCCTCCCCATCAAGAAGAAACCCTGGCACCCAAATCTGGGCACAGTAGTCAAGATGGGTCTTATCAAGGCTCGATACAGAGGAATAATAAGTTGCTTGTCTCTGCTTGTCAAAGTATTCTTCAGTAACCAAGTGATTTGAGGAGCTGATTTAGCCACTTTTGCAATGTGCCCCCCTAAACTTCAACTCCCTATCCACCAACACTCCCATATCCCTGGCCTCATCAATCTCCTGGAGTACAGTTCCACCAATGTGGTATACTGCTGCTAATCTTTTCACCCCAAAATGCATAACTTACATATTGCCACATTAAATTAACATCCATTCTCCTTAGCTCAGACCTCCAATCTATCCAAATCATCCTGCAAACTTTTGACGACATGTGCATTCACTATTGCCCTACCCAACTTTGCATCATCAGCAAACAAATGAAGTTCCTCTCAGATCCTTTCCTATATCGTTAATGAACAAATTAAATAGTAGTGGTCCTAGTACAGGACCCTGCGGCACACCACTAGTCACAGGCCGTCTTTTGGACTCTACTCCTGAATAAACTACTCTCTGATATCTCTCTCCATCAATCACCCACCTATCCATCTCACCAACCCTATATCCATCCCCATAGGCTGCAGTTTACTGATTAGAATTCCATGTGGTATCCTGTCCAAGGCCTTAGCAAGGTCCAGCAGTATCTCTATAAACCCATTACCCTTATTCAGTTCAGCCGTCACTGTGTTATAAAACGTGAGCAAGTTACTGAGGCATGATCTACCCTTCACAAACCTATGCTGTCCCCCATACAGTATCCCATTTTCATCTATCCATTCCTATATTCTTCTCTTGACTACTTTCTCGAAGACCTTGACAATGACTCCTGATATGCTAATCAGTCAGTAATTTGCAACAGCAGTCTTGGAACCTTTTGTATGCAGTGGAACTATTTTCCCCTCTTTCCACTCCCTCGGGACTAACCCAGACCCAAGACTCAAATTAAACAAACTGGTCAAGGGCACTGACAATTCTTTATCCGCTTCTCGTACGAACCGAGCTTGTATACCATCCAATCCCACAGGTGTATTCACATTAAGGTTTTGTAATAGACTATTCACCTCCACTTCATTCACTACAATTCCTGTATAAGCTATTGGTTCCTTCATTCCTGCAATATCATCACCTGGTTGATATAATCTTGCAAAGTGCTCTCTCATTTCCACTATATCAATTGATTCGGTTACCTCCCTACCATTGGCATTCCTTAAAATCATTCTGCCGTATACATTTTTCTTTTTACTTGCAGCATATCATAAAAACTGTTTGGGATTCTGTTTAGCTTGCATGACTGATTCCCTTTCATAATTCACTTTTGCTTTTCTTACCACACTCGTTACCCTTCTGGCCTGTGCTTTATACCATTCGTGTGCCTGCAGGTCACCTTTTTCCTTAAATTCCCTCAACAGTTTTTTTTTTTTTTTTTTTTTTTTTTTGCAGCTCAAGATTAATGGTGTTATTCATCCATTTAGCCCCTACTTGATTTACTATTCGGACTCTAGGTATACAGTCAGCCATTACCTCCTGCAAACGCTCCTTTACCGCTTCCCATACACTATCAACCTCCAGCCCTTGCAGTTTTACATGCCATGGCACTGAATTAAGCAATCTCCTAAACTTGTCATACTTACCAGCCCGGTAATTCCACATATACCCTGTCTTAATTGAAAATTCCACATATTTAGCCACCTCCCAGGTCAAGACGTTGATTACTCTCACCAACTGGTGGCACCGTGGTCATATTCATTACAATCAAATTCTCAGATGCAATTACTAGGTCAAGCACTCTCGAACCATTAGTGTTTTCCATTACATGCTGTCTCAGATAGTTATCCCTTAATAACTGCATAAATCCAATTCCTTTCTCCCATGTGTCCTGTCTTCCTTCCAACCAATGTTACCGTAGTTGAAATCCCCCATAATAATTACCCTCCTTCCACTCATTGTGTCTATTTGCTTATGCATAAGATCTCCACCATCTATTCCTTAAATTTATTCTATAGCAGCACCCAACTGTACATTTTGTTTTGCTAGTCTCAATCTCACACCAAATAACCTCAAATATGCTCTTATACTCCATCTATTCCATCAATTTGTCTATAGCAGCATCCAACTGTATATTTTGTTCTGCTAGATGCAATTACTAGGTCAAGCACTCTCGAACCATTAGTGTTTTCCATTACATGCTGTCTCAGATAGTTATCCCTTAATAACTGCATAAAATCCAATTCTTTCCTCCCATGTGTCCTGTCCTCCTTCCAATTAATGTTACCATAGTTGAAATCCCCCAGAATAATTACCCTCCTTCCACGCATTGTGTCTATGCACACTATCTCCACTATCTATTTCATCACCTGGTCTATAGCAGCACCCAACTGTATATTTTATTCTGCTAGTCTCAATCTCACACCAAATAGCCTCAAATGTGCTCTTTTCTCTATCCTGCAGTTCAACTTCTATTCTCCTTGGCTGCAGTTTATCAGCTATCATCAATAACACTTCTCCCCCCATTTTATTCTCTCTGTCCCTCCTGAACACACTATACCCTTCACATTCTATCCCACTACCTATATCATCTTCTGTCAGCCATGTTTCACTAATGCAAATAACCTGTGGCCAGGAAGAGCCAACCAAGGCCAAAAATTCTTCCTTCTTGTTCCTAATACTCCTGGCATTAGTATACGTGAAATGCAGAAGCCCGTTAGTCCCACCCCATATCTTAATGCCTTATACTAACTATCCCATTCTGATTTGTTGTCCTTCGTACTAGCCCGGGCATATTATACACATTCTTACACTCAGCTGCCTCCCTGATCTGATGTCTGCATATCCCCCCCCCCCCTTAATAACTCTAGTTTCCCTGATTCTGCACATCCACTTTCACTTCATTCAACAACACTTTTTCCCGTCTCCGCACACCAAATCCATTCAGATGCAAACCATCCATCTTGTATAAATCCTTTTGCCCATCAAACTCACTCCACACCATTCCTCCTGCATAACCTGCGCATAGAGTCATTTGCAATTATGGCCCTCCCTCTCAACTCTTCTCTGTCATACCACAGCAACAGACTCACTATCTCTCTCTCACTCTTTTCTTTTGCTACCTCTAGTAATTCCTTCAAGTGCAATTTTTTCTCCATTTAAATCATTCGTTCCTGCCACTACTACCATTTCTTTCACCCTCTGCTTTTGCGCTCTAATGGACTCACTTACATCCTTAATTTTCGCACCTGATAAGTACAATTTTGTCAAACTCTCATCTGTTACGCCTCTTACTAATGAATCACTGTACAACACTCGCTCCTTCATTTTTCTTACACTCCCGATCATACTCTTATTTTTCTTATCACACATTTGCTTCTTTCTGTTAGCTGATGCGCTCGGTAAACAAGTTTGCAATCACTCCAGCTGCTGCTTTGCCCTATGTATCACTCCGCACAACTGCGTGATCTCCCTCATTGCAACTAACTCTTCATTTTTTTATCCGTTAAACCATTCTCTCGCTCTGTATTTTTACTTTCGCTCTCACTTTCAACACCACTTTCAATGCTATCTGGTACTACATCGCAAATTCCTATCATATCACTATTTTCTATCACATTCTGGCTTTCATCAACAACATCAATCTTGCGACCTGAGACACACTTCAAATCCTCATTTTCGGTACACTTTCCCACCATTATCAGGGGTGCGCCGGCCATATGTGCAATGTGTGCAACACAACAGGCGCCAGGATAGTAAAGGCGCCAAAGAGGAGGAAATACTTTAAAAAAACGTTTTTTTAAAGTAATTTTTTTATTGGTGGTGGTGGGGATAGGAGGACCAACTAAAGTTTTGCACACAGGCGCGACACTACTGCCGCGCCCCTGACCACTATCATTATTGAACCAACCTCCAGCTGCTCTCAGAAAAGTATACATCCCGCAGACGCTACACTGAGCAAACTCCCTTAAGTTAAAATTTTTAAACCAAGACGCTGATGATTTGGATGCCATTGTCTTTCTTCTCATTGGTGCCATATGGTACGCTATCTATCATATCAAAATACTAATTTAAATAATGCAGAAATCACACCAAAAATCACACAGACACACTAAGTTACCAAAAGTAAACAATACTACATTAAGATTCAAGCAATATTTCCAATTATTACTCAAAATAACACTTATCTTTTTGGGAGCTCTCTACAGACACTACACACCGTGCAGCCTTCTAGTGACTGACACCTGCCAACTTATTTGCTAAGCATGTTTCATGTGATTTCTTCTTTTTTAAGACTGCTTCTGTAACTTCCATGGTGTTCTTATTTTTCTATCCTTGAAGGCAACTCCACCACATACCTCCCTAGCTGAATCAATCAATGTCTTCTTCAGTGTTTGCCACTGAGACTCAAAAGTTTGGTTGTTCTGTTTTCCATTTGTTTATTTGCTAAGCACGTTTCATGTGATTTCTTCTTTTTTAAGACTGCTTCTGTAACTTCCATGGTGTTCTTATTTTTCTATCCTTGCAGGCAACTCCACCACATACTTCCCTAGCTGAATCAATCAATGTCTTCTTCCGTGTTTGCCACTGAGACTCAAAAGTTTGGTTGTTCTGTTTTCCATTTGTTTCAAGGAAACAAATAAAGAACAGAAGTCATTAGAAGTCAGACAGATTGTTTATAGAATCAAGGAGCAGCTTTAAAACATGCTCCAAATCTCAACAAGTATTGCTGTATAAATTTACTAAAAATCTGAGAGACAGTCATTTTAAGATCTAATTAATACTTGTTTTTCTCTCTTTTTCCAACATAGATAGTACCAATCAGGACTTTAGTTCCTTGAATTGACTGTTACAGTTTTAAACTAGTCCCACTATCATACCAAATTGTTGTTGAATCGTGTAATGTGGCAAATTGTTCTTATTCTGAAGATGCTGGATAAAATACCAGCAAAATATTAGTGAATAGTTAATAAATATTAATTATTTTCTTATCATTCTGTTTTGTAATCAATCCCATTAAAATAAACTAACATGCCTCTTTAAAAGGTGTTCATACAATGACACCTGGAACTACTGTGTGCATCTTTGGTATCCTGGGTTCAGAGGAGATAAACAAGCTGTGAAAAATCTGCAAAGAAGTGCTACAAAGATAATATCTGGATTATGGAATGTAGATTATGAGTATAAATTGATAGTATGGGTACTGCAGACACTGGGAGACAAAAGAAAGGGGGGGGGGTGATATGATAGAGGTCTGTAAACTTTATGGAATATCAGTTAATAACAGTTCTTATTATATGGACAGTTGAAAGGACAAGGGGAATCCATGGAAGTTAAATTTTTTTGCAGTTACAAAAGGGGTAAGGGCTAGATTTTTCTCTCACAGAACCATGAGAGAGCAGAACAGTTTGCTTGTTAGGTAGTGAGTGTAGCCAGTGTGCACGAGTTTAAGAGAAGGTATGGCAGCTGGTGTTGGCAATGCATTTTCTCTCTCAGTGAGTCCTTAACTCCTTGGAGTTTTAATCATTATCATCAGTTTCTTGATATGTGCCCTCAAGGGGTGTTCAGGCTATTATGACAGCACTGCATGATTAAGTTTACACTATTAATAGTCTCCTATCAACAATTTTCCTCCAAATTAGTCTTTTACTTGTCAGCCCTCCAATATTGTCATATCTAACATTTTGTTCTAAGGCAGTCCTGACTGAATCAATTCACCTAGACCACAGTCTTTCTCCTGCCTTTTTCCTGCTATTAAACACTTGTTTTGCTAACCCCTTTACTCTCCAGTTCTGTTTAAGTGACTACTCCACTTTTGCTTAGCTCTGCTCACACATTCTTGAATGCAAACAATGTCAAGTTCCTTCCTAATGTTTCATTTTTAAAATGATTCTGCCAATGACACTATGTGTTCAGGCCTTACTTTTTCTAGTAACTCTCATATTTGTGGTCTAATCTTGTGTTATTTCTGACCCAACTCTCAGATCCATAACTTAAAACTGATTTGCATACTGTCTTGTATACTGCTAGTTTAGTATTTTGGCTAATTTCTCTCTTATTCCATATAAATTTATTCAACTGACTCCCAACCACACTAGCCTTGCTTTTTCTGTTGTCTGTTTCTAGATTTACCTTGCATCTTCACAAAAAGCTGTTCCCAAATAGCTGAAATGTTATAATTTTTCTATAGTTCTCCATTCAGAATGCAGCTGAAGTTTTCAATGTTCCTGCCTATTTTCATAATTTTGGTTGTTTATTGATGATTTTCATGGCAAATTTGTTGCAGCTGTTATTCAGTTTAGTTAGAGAATCCTGAATACTTGCTGTATTTGTTTAGAAGTACAACATCATTTCCATAAAGCAAAAAGCTAAGTTTGATATATCCAATTCTAATATCAAGTTCAATACCACTTTCTTTCATAATGTGATCCATTACACCTAATTTTACATCAAACCATCTTCCTGTATTCCATTCAATTCTAACTGGTGACTTACAACTTAAATATAGCCTATGTATTGACCAGAATACCGTTCCATTTACCTCATACCTGTAGTGTTTGAGAAGCTCTTCCCTGGGCACCTTGTTGTATGCCTTTTCCAGGTCTAGACGACTTAAGTATGGATCAATGCCATATTGCTATGATTTCTCAACTATTTGTCATAAAGTGAAAATCTGATCCTGACAAACTTTATTTGGCTTGAATCTTACTTGTTCTTCTTCTTCTTCTGGTTTCTCTTTCACAATTTTTTTCAGCCTCTTTTCAAGTATGCTTGCATAAATCTTGCCTGGAACACTTATTAGAGAAATTCCTGTGTAATTCTCACATTCAGTTTTATTCCCTTGTTTATAGATAAAACTATTAGGAGTGTACTCCAATCATCTGCAATTTGAGTTTCTGACCAGATCTGAATTATGTGGTATAGCCACTTTAAAACTTTTATACCTCCATATTTGAGCATTTCTGGTCAAATATCATCTACTCCAGCTGCCTTTCCACATTCCATGTTTTTCATGGCATTCTCTACCTCAAGTATTGATATGTATTGCACTTCTATTGAAAACTTTCTGTTATTCTGTCACTACTTGTTTCATCCAACAGTCATTCAAAGTAATTACTCTAGACATCCAGGATATCTTCAACTTTAGTTATCATGTCACTTTTATCATCTTTGATTCCTAAAATTCCTATTGAAAAAGTTTAGAAATAGTCTCCAAAATATTTTGCCACCATATTTACTGATATTTATATAACAGTATATATCCTGATATTTACCTTCTATATTCTGTCCAAAGGCTTTCAGTGACCTTTGTTTAGCTACTTTCACCCATAGCTTAGTTTTCTAACATTTTATTCTGTATTCTTTTAGGGCATTTTTTCCAGGACTGCTTCTTTAACATCTAGTGTCCACCATGGTATTCTTATTTTTTTGTCCTTAAAGAATGTTTTCTTCAGTTTGTCACTGAGACTCCAAATTTGGTTCTGTTTTCAATTTGTTTCCTTCTCTCTTCAATAATGTTTGCATAGTTGAGTCAGCAATATACCTGTAAAAGCTTCTCAACTTTAATTCTTTTTAAAACTTTCTTACATACTATTCTTTTCAATACGATATCCATTTTGCTCATTGCAAAGTAGAGATTCACTGTCAACCCATTTCTGAATGCAAGCCTTAATCAATTTTTCCAAAATCTTCACAACTCCTGAGATTCTAATTGGTCAATAGTTGGATACATCGGTCTTTGCACCAGCTGTGTGCAATGGAATTACTATACATTCTTTCCATTCCTCTGGAATCTTCCCTGTTCTGATAGACTGATATCTATTGCTGAATTTTTATTCAGTTTTTGTAACAGTTCTAATACCTCATCCTCAGACACCTGAGTGTTGATGGCTTTTAACAAAATGGGCACTCATTAGTTGAACAACCTCTTCTGCATCTGTAACTCTCATGCCATCTACATTCCGAAGAGTTATTCTTTCAGATTCATTCTTTCTTTTACTTGCAGAATATGAATAGAATTCTTGTGGATTGTCTTTAGCATGCAGAGCCAGTTTCTTTTCATACTCAGACTTTGCTTCCCATACAACAGTTGTTCTAGCCTCTGGCTTATAATTTTCTTAATGCACATCATCCTTATGCACACAGTATTCCTTCCACATCATCCTTTTCTTATGAATCTCTTGCTTAATAAGATTACACATCCATTTCCCTATTTATTCTTCAAACTCTCGGAACACATTCTGATATGGCATCATTTAAGTATTGTTTAAATGCTTCCCATGCACTATCAACATTCTTCCCATCCGTCAACCAATCTCATTCCACTGAACTTAGCATTCTCCTCAGTTTGTCATAATTTCCTGCTTTGCAGTTCAGCATGTAACCTTTTCTGGATGGGACATTCATGAACTTAGTCAACTTCCCGAATGAGTACCGCATGATCGCTGTGACCAACCGAGGGCAGAATAGTTAGATCTTTAACTGAAATGCCCTCTGAAACTATAATTAAATCTAACACTCTTTGACTTAGAGTTCCTTCTGTCATGCTCTTAACACCCTATGCCAAATTAATTGGAAAAGTATACTTGTTCCTTACATCATACCAAAACCTGGTATGAATGGAAATTTAAAGAAGCATGTGAAATTTTGATTACCTGACCTAATCTTAATAATAATGGTGGCTTAAAAATCCCAAGAATTTGACTGGCACACATTCAGCCCACTTAGTTCACGTTTTCTAGCAAACCCTGACTAAGCAGTTTTTCAGCTTTTATTGGCCACGATCCATACTGGTTTGTTCTAATTTATGTCTAGTTATACAAGTAAAAATTTTTTTTGTGTGAACATGTTGCTCTCTAGCTTAATTTAATTTAATTTTGTAACCTAATAGATAATAACATAATGACAGGACTCTAGCTTTGATGTAGTAAGGTTTTTTTTTTTTTTTCACCAGAGGTCAGGCCAGTAGTTTTAATGGTTGACTAAATCAATGTAACTTCAGCATACCATGTAGATTGTAGCAGCTTGTTTCTTTGTATATATGTCTATACTCCAGATAATGACCTTAATGCGAAAGTCGAAATGTCAAGTGATTATTTTGGTTTATATTAAACTGAAGTCTTACTCTAACACTGTAGTTGTTTCCATAATTTTGTAGATGTATTCTGATCACCATGTAAGCATGAAGAAAAGGCAAAATAATTCATTTGCATTAGGGAGGTTCTAAGACTACAGTAGCAAATTATAGACCAATCAGTATCTCATGGTGGTACTAGAAAAATTGGTAAAAAAAAAACAATTCAAGCATGGTAGATATAAATATGATACTGTATGGGGGTCAGCATGGCTTTGTGAAGGGTCAGTCATGCCTCAGTAACTTACTAACTGCTACACAATGTTTTCGCTGGATTTTGCAAAGGCATTTGACAGAATACTGCATGGAATTCTGTTTCACAAATTAGAACAAATGGGGATGGATATGACGCTGGTTAAGTGGATAGGAGGGTGGCTGCTAGACATATCAAAAAGTTATATATGGTGGGGGGTTCCCATAGCAGTACCATTAATCTGTTTGTAGAATTTCCCCCCCCCCCCCCATGTAAAGTAACCTGCATTCATGGTAAATTGAAATAATTCAAAAATATCTGGGGGAAATTTAGACTTGATTAAATCAAGAGTGTCTATAAGTGGTACATTGGTAAATAGGGAGGTGACATCGAAACTAACCATTATGTCTGAAATTTTTAGGATTAGGACATTAGTGAAAAGGGCAGAAACGTCAAAACTGACTAATAGGTCATCTTTGTCGAGTGTTATGTTTTTGATTTTGTTTATAAAGTGTTGTGTGTTTTTTATGTAGGAGGGGGAATGACCTACCAACTCCTTGAGTGTTGCCGCTAATTTCTTGGCTAGGTGGTAATTGGGCGTGTCTATTCCTTCCACTATTGGTTGAAGGGGCACATTTTGTTTGTGTATTTTCGGAACCCCATATATTCTGGGGGGGGGGGGCATAGTGGGGTTTGAGTTTTTTAACTATATCTGGTGGCCAAAAAAAAAAAAAAAAAACTAAAGTCCGGTTACTTCGTGTGGCAAAACAAATTCTACCTACAAAAGGAAGGTACAGCCATGGGCTCACCATTATCCCCCCCAATCGCGAACTTCAACAGGGAAACCTTTGAGCAGAGGGCTCTTGATTCCGCCACGCTTCGACCGACAATCTGGCTCAGATACGTTGACGACGTGTTCACGATCTGGCTGCACGGGCGACAAACGCTAAACACATTCCTCAGCCACCTAAACAAACAACACGAACGCATACAATTTACCATCGAAATCGAAAACCAAAATTCGCTCCCGTTCTTAGACACACTAGTTACACGTCTTCCTTCAGGCAGTCTATCCTTCACGGTCTTCTACCGAAAACCGACACACACGGGCCAATACATACATGCGAATTCATACCACCACCCAGCACAAAAATATGGAGTCATAAACACCCTTAAAAACAGAGCCACAACTATTTGCTCTAACCAGCAAGCCCTGAAACAAGAACTAAAAATCATTAGTGACACATTCATAAACAATGGCTATAACAAAAATACTGTCAATAAAATACTCTATAAAACCACAACAAAAACGAATCTAGATTACAGTAAAACCATAGCCATCCCATACATTAAAGGGTTAGCAGAAAAAATCAACAGAATCCTACAACATTACAACCTCAATGCCACATTTAAACCACCCACTAAACTTAAAACCATATTCAGCTCCTCTAAGGATCCTCTCCTCCCATTAGCACACCCTGGAGTCTATTGCATCCGCTGCACCTGTAACTTACCGTACATTGGTGAAACAGGACGGACAATCCCTATACGCAAGAAAGAACACATTAGACACATTAAATATAACCATTATGGTGAAGCAGGCCTCTCAGACCATGCACTTAACACCTTACACCAAATCAACTGGAAAAGCACAAAAACATGGTACGAAAGAAAATTTAAAGAATCCTGCGAAATCCTGATAAACCACCCAAATATCAACAATAAAGATGGTATGAAAATTCCAAGGATCTGGATGGCACACATTCAGCCAACCTAATATGAAAGATTCAACATGTCAGGACTCTAGCCAATTTGCTAGTATTAGAAACCATTCCACTCCAACTGGATGGAATGATGTTAATATATGTATATAGTAGACAACACAAATAATAGGACTCTAGCGTTGATGTATAATTTTTTTATTTTATTTTATTTTATTTTATTTTATTTATTTTTTTATTTTTTTTCACCAGAGGTCAGGCCAACAATTGTGGTAGCGGTTAGTCAGTGTCTTTAACGAACCAGTATGATTGTAGTATAGCTTGTTTCTTGTGTATATTTGTACGCTCCAGAAGATGACCTTGACATAAAGGTCGAAACGTCGAATTGTAAAATTTTAGTAATATTAAACTAAAGTTTTTATTCAAACACGGTAGTTGTCTCCATAATTTCCAAATATGCACACAAATGCTATTCTTGGGGCAGAAAGTACTGTGTAATGTTTAGTTTGGGCAGTGGTTTCTGAGGTTGAATGTTGTGGTTCTGATAGGAGTTTCAATTGTAGTTTAAATGATTTTAGGTGGTGCAGAGTGTTTTATATTGCTGTTTAGCCAAACAAATATTGGTGAAGTGGATACAGAAAGTTTTTTTTTTTAATATGGATTAATGTTGGCAGGTTTTTTTGTTTCATTTTTGTTGTTTTTTTTAAATGTTTTTTTATCAGATTTTTGTTGCTCTTTATGCTTTTTAGGATTTTTTTCAACTTTTTTTTTTGTGGGAGAATTTTTGTGATCCATAGGAAAGTTATATTTTTTTGAGCTCTGATCCATTCTTCGTGGGGAGGAAGAGAAAAATGAAAGGCGGGCATGCAACAATACTTGACAGACTTGTAAACAACAGGTTACTAGGTTTCCTTCCATGTGCATATGTGGCCTTGACAGTTTTTCCCTGCAATCACTCTGCTTAGTCTTCCTCCATTCATGAAAGTAAGCGGCAGCAGGATTTCATGCTAGCTCGTTGTGAAGTCTCGAGATTGGTTGCTAACAGGTTTGGTAATGTGCACTAAGCAGCGACCTGTTTTACTGTTGTAGCCTAAAATTGATGGGCCGGGGGGGGGGGGGGGGTCTGGGATCCCCTACAGCAGTGCTTCCCAAACTTCTGGATGTCAGGGCCCCCTTTGGAAAAATTAAAATATTTCATGCTCCTCCCCCCCCGGAAAAAAATAGTAATATAGACATATATTATTATAATATTTATTATATTTATATTCAATACAAAACATACACAGGGAATATTACAAAAATCAAAAATCAAATGTGGAATATCACGTGTGAAAGAGAAGGATGGTGAGAAAGAGAGGCGGAAAAAAAATGTTAAAAAATCATTAAAAAAGAAAAGAGCGATTTGAAAACCGTACCGGATGTTAAAAGGGACGAAAGTGAGGCGAGAGTGGCGGAAGGAAACAAAATTGAGAGAACGAATGAAACTAGAAATGGCGTGATGCAGAAATCGAAAGTGAAAAAATCGAAAGAATGAATGATGATGAAAGTTAGATGTATGTTGGACTGAAAGTACTGGAACAAAGAAAGATGAAGGAGAGTGAAAGTGAGAAGAATGATAGCGAAAGTTGGACATATGTTGGACGAAAGTACGGAAACAAAGAAGGATGAATGAGAGTGAAAGTGAGAAGAGGGGGCCGAGAGTTAGAAAGTTCGAAAGATTTAATGATAGAGAGAATGTGTTGCGGGATTCGGAAGTTGAATTGGATTGGATGAGGCAAGAAATGAAATGGATGCGGAATGAAATTAAGAGAATTCAGGTCAAAACTATTAAAATAAATCATGATGGCATGAAAGAGTTAACGAAAGATGAACGAGTGGCATTGTATGGTGACTCCATTATTAAAGGTGTGTTAGAGGATAGAATGCACAAGGTATGTTTTCCAGGTGGTAAAATGAGTAGAGTGATTGAGGCATTGGATATGAGGTGGGAGCGAGCAAAAGAGTTAATAGTATTAATTGGTACAAATGATTTGAGAGAGAACAAAGAGCATGTCAGAATGTATATCAGGAGGCTGCTTGGAAGGATAAAAGAAAATAGTGTGACAGGAAGGGTAGTCAGTAGTGTGTTGCCCTAGGTATGACTGTGGTGAAATGAGGCGGAGAGCAAGGATTATGAATGATATGCTGGCTGAAATGTGTGAGGAGATGGGAGTACAGTTTGTTAATGTGTGGAATGAGTTTGAGGGACGAAGTGAGCTGTATGGGAGCGATGGACTGCATTTGAGTGGTTATGGTGTGAGTCGCTTGGAGAGACTGCTGCTGGAAGGTAGAGAAATGAATAGAGAGAATGAATCAGATCGAGAGGGGAGTGATGTGGAAGAGCAGGAGAGATTGAAGAAGTGGTTATGAATGGGGAAGTGAGTGGTATGAGTACAGAAAATGAGAGAATGGGTGTGCAAGAGGAGCAGGGAAACAGGGAGGCTCAGGGTGGACAGGGGTACACAGCGTGAGAAAGGTGGATGCTCCAAGAGGAGGTGAAAGCATGTGTAGGCAGGAAAGGAATGTGATGACCAGGGATCAAGAGGAAACATTTGGAATTGAAAAGGGTTCTGAAATGAAGAAGCAGAAAGGGAAATGGCCCCAGTCGAGCATGGAGAGATCACATCGAGTGAGTGGTATCAGTGGAACTAGCTGTTGTGTTTGTATACCAATGCTAGAAGTATAAGGAACAAGGCAGATGAAATGGTTGTACTAATTGCGTCTGTTCACCCAAAGATTGTCGGAATAAGTGAGACATGGTTGGATGAAGACGACATCCTGACAGCAATAGAGATGGAAGGGTATGATATGTTTCGGAGGATAGAAGGGGTAAAAAGGGAGGGGAAGTGCTATTGATGATAGAGAAAGAGTTATGTCCATACAAAGTAGAGATGCAAGAGGGAAATAGGGCCAGTAGTTTTGAGGCAGTATGGTGTGAGATAGAGGTGAATAGAATCAAATATTTGGTGGGATGTTGTTGTAAACCTGGTAATGGATGGTGGTGATAGTGAAATGTATAGTCAAATTAACTAAGCAAATAAGAAAAGGGTGATCATTATGGGCGATTTTAATTATGTCAATATAGACTGGAATGATGAGATAGCAACTGGAAGTAAAGAAAATGAGTTTCTTGAGTTTTTGAGGGATAACTACTTCAGACAGTATATAACAGAGGGCACACGAGGATTAAGGGTCTTGGATTTGGTCATCTCATCAGAGGATGTAATTATAAATGAGGTGTCAAATCATCCACCAATTGGTGAGAGTGACCATGACGTGATTACCTGGGTGGTTGCCAGCAGTGCAAGGACCCCCTGTGAGAAAATGGTATATGTGGAACTACAAGGGGGGGGGGGGGGAGTGATTATGAAAAGCTCAGGGGACAGCTTGCGGGTGTAGCGTGGAATGAGGAGTTAGCTGTAAAAGACATCAATGTAGCTTGGGGGATTTTCAAAAACTATCTAGTAGATGCAACGTCTAAGTGTAGTCCAAGGGTGAGAAGGTTAAATAAGGTAGGTGTGAGATGGATGAATAAAGAGATTAAGCATGCGATAAAGAGAAAAAGGGCATTGTGGTGGCTGCATAAGAGAAGTGGAAATAACCAATTTCATGAGGTCTACAAAGACCAGGCAAGGAGGGTGACTTGGTTGGTTAGAGTAGCTAAAGAGAGGTATGAACAGCTGTTTGCTAATGAAGCCAAAAAGAATTCTAGGGAGTTCTTTCGATATGTAGCCAGCAAAAGAAAGAATGATTATGGAAGGATGACATTGATTGAAGAAAATGGTATAAAGACAGCTGTTGCAGAATGTGTGGTGGAGATACTTAATGAGTAGTTCATAAAGATCTTTCAATCTTGTGAATGTGACTTCATGGAGAGATTGAGAGCAGATGATGATGGGGAGAAGAGACTGACTGTAAGTGAGCAAGAGGTGTTTGGAGAGTTGAGTAAACTAGATGTAAATAAGGCTGTTGGACTTGATAATATATCACCACGTATTCTGAAGGAATGTGCCAGAAAGTTGACACCTGCCTTGACATATTTTTTTAATACGAGTCTTGCACATGGTCAAGTTCCTAAAGAGTGGAAGGAGGACAAGATTGTGCCACTTCATAAAGGAGGTGATCGAACTCAAGCATCAAACTATAGGCTTATCTCTGTGTCAGGTGTTGTGGTTAAGTTGTTGGAGAAGCTTGTGAGAACTAGGATCCAGAGTTGGGTTGACAACAATGGTATAATCTTTGATAGACAGCATGGATTTGCTAAAGGGAGGTCATGTTTTAGTAATCTACTTACTAATTACAATAAAGTGACTGCTTCCTTGGACAGAGGAGAAGGATACACAGTAATATACTTGGATTTCGCAAAAGCTTATGATAGAGTAGCACCTTATGATAAGTTGACAGTCAAACTAGAGCAGATGGGGTTGGATATTAGAATAGTGCATTGGATTGGAGACTGGCTATCTGATAGGTATCAACAAGTTGTGTATGGGGTGCAATATCCAGGAAAAGGAAAGTCACTAGTGGAGTGCCTCAGGGATCTGTTTTAGGGCCATTACTATTTAACTTGTATGTTAATGATATTGGCAAAGATTTGGATGGAGATATTCAGTTGTTTGCAGATGATGCAAAGTTGGGACGAACCATAAAGTGTAGTGAGGATGTTGTGGCCTTGCAAGAAGACTTGAATAAAGTGAGTGATTGGGCACGGAAATGGGGATGAGTTCAATGTTGCAAAATGTAAGGTTTTAAAATTTGGAAAACAAAGATGGGATGCAGAATTTATGCTTGGTGAGAATATATTGTTGGAAGTAGAGGAAATAAGAGATCTGGGGGTGATAGTGGATAAGGATCTAAAATTCATGGGACACATCGCCAAAATTGTGAAGACAACACAAAGGCTTCTGGGAATGATGCGGAGGACACTGAAGTGTAGAAGTAGGGAGATTCTTGTTCCGTTGTATAAGGCTTTGATTAGGCCACATGGACTATTGTGCCCTGATTTGGTCACCAGGTTTTCAGAAGGATGAAGAGATGTTGGAAAGGATCCAAAGGTGACTGACTAAGGTAGTTTCTGACCTCTGGAAATGTTGAGTATGAGGAAAGATTGAGAAGATGTGATTTGCAGAGTCTGGTAGAGAGGAGGAAGAGGGGAGAGATGATAGAGACCTGCAAGTTGGTAAGGGGTTGTTATAAGATCAGTGGTGGAGAAATTCTGCAGAGAATAGTGGGAGATCAGGAGAAAACCAGAGGTCATCCCTGGAAATTGTATAAAGAGGGTGTGAGTAGGGGAGTGAGAGGCAGGTTTTTTTCATGCAGAGTTGTGAATGATTGGAATGCCTTGCCTGAGAGTGTGGTGTCTGCAAGGAGTTTGAGTGTGTTTAAGACACGGTATGATGAGATGTATGTGTGATGAAAAGACCTCCCAGATGAGTCTTTGACTCCATGAGGTCTTGGGGTAATAATAATAATAATAATTTGACATGGCACATTATCTCACATTTTTGCAGTACAAGCACATGAAACGTAAAACGATTAGTAATAAAGAAAGAATTAAAAACATAAAAGAAGTTTAATAACAATTTAATGTGATGGATGTGTTTCAATACTGCTACACCAATATCATATGAAATATTTGAAACTGCAATTCTTAGATTTCTGCTTTGAAATGAAACTTATATGAATAAGCATATATTTACTAATATTCATTAAGCACCGAAATACACAGGAAGCAAAATTTGTGAACCCGCACCAATGTGTGATTTTTTTCCATTAAAATATAAAAAATAACAAAAAAAGAAATAATAATAAAAATTAAATACGTTTCTTTTAAGATAAAAAAAATCTACTTAGTCTTAAAAGATTTTAAATTTCTTTTCATTATTTCACGGGCCCCCCTCAACAAAACCTACGGCTCCCAAGGGGGCTGCCGCCCTCAGTTTGGGAAGCACTGCCCTACAATGTGATTGGTATGTTATGGAGATTATTACTCTCGCTGCATATAGGCAGGTGGTCAGAAACTGGAACCCTTGCTCTAGTGACCAAACATGGCACCAGCCACTTCAGTCCTCTAATAAGCAAGGTGGTGGTATTTCTCTGGGAAATGAAAGACATCTACCACCTAGAGGTCTAGTCAGCATTTCTTGCAACTAGGGAAGGTATCAATTTGTGGTGGTAATGCTTACCAAGTTTGCCAGAGCCCCATTTGTGGAAACAGGCTATACAGCAGGAAGGTGGGAATGACTAGGCTGTGAAAGCATATATAATGTGCATCATCAGCCCTTAACCCTGCGGAAGTCGATGTCGAAAAAATTGCAGCTTAGGTCGTATCCAAGAGATACATTCATTACTAGTATGTGCTGAAATGCCATAAAACTTAAAAAAAAAAACACTGCAACTATAATACATGATGGTTTATTTATTTTGAGTTACAATCTTGAAATTATTGAACAAAGAAACAAAGAAAAAAAAACAACTAAACCAATACTCTACTGACATGGAGTTCGCAATATCTCTCTGATACAATTTACTATAAAATATCACAAACATTTACATAATAAGTGTTAAACTAAACTGATGGCATAAACAGTGTGGAATATCACTAATAATATATGTATGCACAGTTAGTCATGACCTCCAAGCTATAACTGCATATGTGTAAGTATATTTATATTAAAATTTGTTTGTATCTGTCAGATCAACTGCGATCTATGCAGGGTTAAGTTTCCCCTAGTAAAGATCTAGTAATGAATTTATCATTCATTCTTTAATTACATCTCTGATTATTGTCCTGGCCATACCTGGTCTTCTTCTGAACTACTCCTTCAGGAGTACTGCATTATCAGCATATTTCAAGTTGTTGACCTACTTGCTTCATATTCTTATTCTTGACTTCAGATTTAGAAAATGCACAAAACATTTCCAGTGTTTTGTGCATGTTGTCCTCAGTATACATGAAGAGAGAGTAAACATTGTTACCGAACTCCCTTGTATAAATCACACCTGATAATGTGTTGAGGAAACCCATTTCTTTCACCACTTTCCTTAATTTCAGATGTATGCTGGACATAATCAAAGGCTTTAAAATGATCTGTAAAGCACATTGTCAGAGTAATTCCCTATACTTCTCAATGATTTGCTAAAAGCAGATTTGATTTCTGGTTCTTTCTCAGCCCTAACTTCCCTTCCTCAGCTTTGACCTCATTCCTGTTTAAAATAATAATCTTTGGTAGAATCTAGTTGCTTGCATCTTTCTTGTGCAGTAGCACAAATACTAGCCTTTTCCAGTCTTTTAGTCACATACCTGTCCCCCATATCCTTATAATCCATCTGCAAAGCACTCTTATCTCTCCATTTTGTTATCTTAAAGCCCTACTTGGATTCCACTAGCTCTTGTGGATCATGTTGGTAAGCTCCATATATTCAGATAAGAAAAAAAAAATCTATAATATGTATGTGCACATATTCAGTTTTCCTTGTAACAGAATTTCTCATGCCAAACAAGCAGTTTTGCATTTCCCGAAAACTGTCATTTCAGTAAATTACAATAATATAAAATTATTATAATTTACAGGTATCTCCGAAGACTCGTCACAAGAGACCCAAACTGTCAACACAATCTATCATACCTTTCTTTCCATATATCCTTTAACTTTCATGACATACACAACTCATGAATTCTGTACTGTACATAATCATGTAAATTCAAATCGCCCAACAATGATATCTTTGCCTCCATTGCTCTAATGCACATATTGGTACCATACTGACAGTATCATATTTAAAAAAAATTAATAAAAGGTTTACTTTCAAAATAAATATTTCAAAAGGAATCATCCTTAATTCAGTAAATCACACCCACATAAAACAAAAACTATAATGAGTTAACCTAATACTAATAAGCTAAAATATGAAAAAATTGCTTACCATTCAGCAGTGCTAATAACACAACACACAATATGCCACCTCACAGTTTTATCTGTCAGACTGCTGGTGCAGAGATATCTAGATGATTTGTAACTTGCTGTATTTATATAAATAATTCTGGAATATGATTTACATTTTGTAAGCAATTACATATTTGCTGTATTTTTCTTTTTTTAAGAAAATGATGAAAGATAATAATCTAGTACGTCACTTAGATGCATGTGAAACAATGGGTAATGCAACTGCTATCTGTTCAGATAAAACAGGAACATTGACAACAAATCGTATGACTGTCGTGCAGAGCTATTTTTGTGGTAAGCATATATATATATATATATATATCATGACAATTTATTTTAAGATAAAATAACTTTCTTGTTCATAGGATCATGTACTGTTAAATATTATAGCACCTTCAAGGGAATCATCCAATTGCTTCTTAAAGAAGACATAACTAACTAGTTTGTATGCATTTAAACAATAATAATTAGCTGTACTTAACTGGGATAATAGGAAACCCACAAGCAAAAGAATGCTTAAATTAAAGATGCCAAGAAATTATATTATTGTTTAATCCTTTACCAAGTGTAAGCAGTGTGTGTGTGGGGGGGGTGGGGGGGTATCTTGGCTACTTGTATATAGAGGCTAATATCCTCTCATTAATTGCCTTAGTATCCTACAGTGCAAATCCTTTTGGGTGTGTATAATGCTATGCATTATGGGAAGAACCACTACTTAGACCAGTTTCAACCTTTATTGAGGTGAAATAGTAAAGAGATGTTCATCATAAGCCTAGAATAGTTAGTATAGAGATGCAAGAGAATGATAGTATTAAGAGGAAGAAAAGACAGATGGGTAGTATGAGAGATTTTTATGTCATCATGTTGCCAAAGGCTATCCTTTTCTCTTTTTCACCAGTCTCCTGCAGCTGAACAACTTAAAGACTAATTGAAACTAAAGTCCAAAAATGAGTGATACCCAGTTGGTTAGCCTTATCTTAGTTAACTGCCTTGAGTTGGCCTGCTCTGTCTGGGATATTGCTCTCCAGTAATCCCTGCAATTGACCAAAAGACCACAGTGATCTATTTTTTATTTTGAGAGGGTTTTTTTTTTTAAATTGTTCCATATTTTAAAAAACCTCTCATAATGAAAATAGACAGAATTTTATCTCTTCCTGGTGAATGTTGCATGAAGTTTGTGGTCTACACCACCTAGCCAAAAATTTTGTATCTCCTAAAATTCTTCTTTCTAAATATAATAAATCATCTATAAATGCCATTTTTATTTATTATAGATGATTACACGGGACAAGAGTGTAGCTGTAGAATGCATATTCTACTGGTTCCAATATGTGACAGATGTCACAGATTGGATCTCTGATGTTAAAGTAGCTCCATTTGATGATTTTTACTAGAAAGTTGATCATATGCACTTCTTCAAGCTGGATCCCCTCCTGTTGGGGTATTCTTGGAACTTCTGTAAGTTATAAAACAAATTATCAGTACCCAACTATGGAAGTTCATGGCAAAAGAGGTTAAAGATTTTCTTATACTAAGTTTGGCAGTTGTAAAATATTATGTTAATTAGATAAATGTCTGTGGCATTGTTAAATAATGTTAATTATTGAAACTTAACTTTTACTTTACTTAACTTTACTCTGTTCAAACTCACTAAGTTAAAGCTGTCAACTATGAAACTTCCCAAAACAAATCTTACCGTGACCAATTTATGCCCCCCCCCCCCAATTGCTATTAAATAAACTTTGTATTATAAGTAAATTTAATGTGTGCAGCCCCCACTCTCATACAAATCGAATTAGAAAATTTATTTTTTTATCGACTGTGCCATCTAATTTGATTACATTTTGTTAGAAAGTTAGGTTGAGAAAAACAGGAATTAATCACTAAATATATTCCAATTTTCTATATGCAAGTCGTGACTATTAGTATCTTTTATTATGCCTGCAGGTTCCCATTTTTTTTTTTTTGGAGACAGTGCATTAGCCAAAGGAACAGATCAGGTAGTTACAAAACAAAAACATTTTTACTAGACAAGAAGTATATTTACACTAGAGAGACTTTGCAATTATCACACTTAACCCTTTTTCAAACAGGTAATTCAGTCTGTATGACAAAACTCCCAATTACTGGGTAAACTCATTAAACTTGAGCTATATGCATATTTGCACACTGCATAAACAGATTAAATAAAATCCTTCCCTCAAATACCAACATAAATATAGCCCGGCTATATATGAATTCTTAATAGCACAGCTCCCTATATTAAACTAAGTGCACATTCACAATCTTAGCAGACAAGTTCTCTAATAATATTCTCACAAAACTTTGTGACTTAGTTAGTGCCTTATATATACATGTTTTCTTGTAGGCATATTCATGAACCTGAGATTCACTTTCTAACTAATTACAAAAATATTGCCTACTTACATATTCACCATAGATAAAGAGTCCAAAATACAGCATACTTCTTCAGGACTTTAGCATCTTCTTTTGGTAAACTTCCTGGCTGCTTGGACATCATAGGCAGTTGCTAGTAGATCTTTCCTCCGTCGGACATTCAATATGAAACCAGCCATAATTACTGCTGGGCTTGCGTGTTATAACTCGAGGAAATCGGTTTGCTGTGACCTAGAGACGAAGGTCCTACAGATTTCGATGGGAGAAAAGCCTTGGTGACAAGCGGAAGGAAAAGTCCCTGACGACGACCAGAACCAAAAGCCCCGACGACGAATATTAAAAAGGTCCGATGCCGACCTGAAGAAAAGCCTCTGACGATGACTGAGAAAAAAAAACCCTGAGCCAAGGGCCACAATATCCTTTTATGGAAAAATGTCACCCTTTGTTCTCTATTGCTGTCTTTTTGGGATTAGCCTCTAGCGATGAAATCAATTCTGCCTGATTGGTCAATGATGGTTGACCATGCAACCTTTGGTTGGTGTTTTGTCATCGCTAATCTGGCATAATCCCTACTTACAGCTATACAGTCAATGTATATGGGGGGCAAAATGCCTCTCTGCAGCCCTGTTTTCATGTTCTTTAGCATATGCAATCACATGTAGCTTGTATGTAAGATTGTAGCAATGCCGATGTGTTTCAGCCATAATTAGCCAAGAAATTTAGAGAAAATTTAACGGCAGAAATTTATCACTGTTCATGACAACAATTGGAAAGTTGAAACGAAACAGGAACACAGTTGTGATCGTCGATGACAGCGCATGTGCATCCACTGAACTCTACATAACTGGAATGCTGTCACACACCACAAGGAAGCAAGAAAGAAATCGCGTAACTCAGAACAGAGAAAATTTCCAGAAATGAAAGTAATAAAAAAACTTATATTGGCGTATAAGACACACCCTGTTTTTCAGACCTATTTTCAAAGAAAAAAAGTGTCTTATATGCCGGCAAATACGGTAATTCATTAAATGAGTTTTTTATATCGGTTTTTGGGATACTGTTTCAGGTCGTGGTTACTGCCTCTTGAACATTTTCAGTGGTGTTTTATTGCTTTCCTTTCATCGGCAAATGAAGTCAGGGGAAGAGAAAGAAGTCACAGGATATTAAATCAAGTGAATACGGTGAGTGATCCAACACACAAACTTGGTTTTTGCTCAAAAACTGTCTCACAATGTTCGAACGATGAGATGGTGCATTATCGTGCAAAAGTGACCAGCTGCCTTGATCACAATATTCATGCTATATACAATGAATTCTCACTATCAATCACTTCAAAACTTCGAGATAAAACTCACCATTGACCGTTTGGCCAGGCAGAACGAATTCTTTGTGGATAATGCCCTTGGAATTGTAGAAACAAATCAGCATTACTTTTGATTTCTCCAAGCAACTTGTTTTCGGATGCCCCTCTTCTGGTGATCTCCACTCAGCACTTTGTTACGGGCTCATACTCGAAACACCACATTTCGTCATTACGAAACAATCATTTCAAGGAAGTTTGAGTCCTTATGAATGATTTTAATGAGGTCCTTGTCTCAATCAAAATGTTGTGCACAGTTGATTTTGGAATCCCCAATTCATCTTCAAGCAATCTCACAGACAATTTTGGGTTTTCTTTGATGAAATCATGCACTTTTTGGATGTTAACTTCTCTCGCCCAGCTTTTCGTCATCCTCAAGCATCTCACGACCACTTTGAAATCACTTAAACCACTCGTAAACTTGATTACGGGATAAGCATTCATCACTGTATGCTTTTTGAAGCATTTGATGTTGCGTTTCGGTAAAACGTTTACCAAGTTTAACACAAAAGTCAATCGCAGCTCTTTGTTTGAATCTCATTTTCTGACCGTTCGTCAAAACACACTGTCACTCTTTGCCCTATAACTCGGCTTCTAATGAAACAAATGTCATAAATAGTTGACATAACACAAATGAAGGTTGCAGCTTTCGACAAAAAAGATACAACAGATGGCACAACGAGTTTCTTCTATTGTCGAAAAGTTCGGTTTCTTTTTGGACAGAGGGTGTACATCAACCTTGGTATCACTTCTGGGTCTGGCTCCCACTGATGAGGCCTCAAATAAAGCTTGAAACCAGTCTGGGTAGTAACCCTTCCCATAATACATAGCATTATACATGTCTGTAAGGATATGTGCAATGCATTATGGGATACTAAGACAAGTGATGTGAAGTCATTAGCCTCTATGTACGAGTTGCCCAGTCGTGAAGTTCCTTCACATGCAAACTTTTTTTGCTCGCTTGGATAGAGGAATAAACCAAGAATATAATTTCTTGGCATCTTTAAATTATAGTATAAACGATTGGAAAAACTTTCTACATGTATTTAAAATTTCTTTGTTCCACTTGTTTCTATCTTTCCAGTTCTGTCTCTGTGTTGATATTTCTAATGATGTTACTGCATTCTATACCCTTGCATTGGTTTACTATGAACCAGCTTCTCTCTTTATACAGGTCGTTCAGCTTTTTTCTTTTGAGGAAAGCCTGTTTCTTTCCCCATACAACCATATTCTGTTTCTCTGCTCATTTGAATTTTAACCATATATCTCAGTTCCAAGTAACATTATTCCAGTTTGCACAGAGTGTCTGGAGTTTGATTGAACAGCAAGTTTTGATTGAAATTTGAACGGCAAGTTTGAAGAGAACAGGTAGTAATGCGATGCTCAGAACTTTCACATTTCTGACAAGGTCTGAGACACTGATTAGTGATATGCGTGATCTCCATACATTTACAACATTTTACCTCAGGTCAGTTACCACCCAAGTGATCATATGAATCACAATGCTGGCACTGCCTTTATTGACACTACATGATAGTTCACCATAATTGTGCTGATTCTGACACAATTTGGTATGGCCATCTTCAGGTCCATTGTGAAGTCAGCTTCACCAGAAAATCAGTTTGAATTGTTGCCTGATATACCCTTCATATGTTGCTAATTTTATCTAATTTTGAGAATGACTGGGTAAGAATTTTATTACTGCTTTCTGTGTATTCCATTGGAAATTTCTCAATTTTTACTGTTTTAACCTGGTTTCTTGTCATTACAAAAATTATTTTGCTACCTTGAAATGTAAAACTCTGTAGGTTATCAATGTTTTCCACATCTTTAACTATAATTAACTTTTTCCCTCTGCCTTACAATGTGAAAAATAAATCTTGCTAATCCCTGCTGTCTCTTCAAACCTTAGTCGCTTGTTGCGCTTCTTCACATCCTAGAAATTCAATTCCTAGAGTTTACACCCTTGGAGGAAACGGTACTATTATCTCAGAAAGGAAAAATACCAAAACCTCTGCATTTCATTATAAGAGAAATGTTTTAGGCATAAGACTGAAAATTAGAATTGAAAAATATAGAAACAATTCTACGCCACCAGCAAATGCTGTAGCTGTTATAAATGGTGGCCATGTTTATAGCCAAAATTAATCCCATAAATCAGATATTAACTGCACAACCAGCAATGTTATTAATATTTTCTTACTAATTTCTTAATTAATTTTCTTAATAAGGCTAGTGGTGAGGGGAGGAGGAGAACCACCACTAGCACCAGCAAAATAAAATTAAAATTATAAAGTAAAAAAATAAATTAATAAATAAAAAATACTTATCTATCTGAAATTTCAAGGTTCAGCAATGGAAGCCAGACCATAATGAGAGACCAAGGTTGAAGTAATGGAGAAATCTTATATTTTAATATATTATTCTTGTTAAATCCTTTATCCAAGTCTAAGCAAACAAAGTTTATTCCACATCAAGGCTACCTGTATATAGTGGGTAATGATTTCACATTAATTGCTTAGTACCCCATAATGCAAAGCACACATCCTTTTGGGCATGTATAACACTATACATTATAGGAAGGTCCACTACCGAGACTGGTTTCAACCTTTATTGAGGACTCATCAATGGAAGCCAAACCATCCCCAATTTAAGTCACTAGCTTCTGTATAAAGATAGCTTAGTCGTGAAGTGTGGGATCAGCTGACCATGAGGCAAATTAGTGTGTGTACAGAAATGATTATGTAATAGTGAAATGCAGTTTTATAGGGTTCAAATCCGAATTAGTTGATAATGACATTACACAATGGTAACTGTGAGTCCAAAGGGGGGTTTTACACAAAATGATTGATAGAAAATTTGTACAGGAAAACCGAGGTTTTCCTGTACATTACTTTTTACATTCTATCTCCTTGTTCTATATAGTTACAAGGAGATAGAATGTAAAAAGTATTGTACAGGAAACCCTCACTTAACGCAAATTCAATATGTGCAATAATCAGTTAGCATGATTATTGAGTGAAATGATACTATTTCCCACTTTATACGAGTGATTAATCAGTTAACATGATTTTTTTACGTTATGAGAAATTTTGAATTACATGAAAATACATGAAAATGCTGTTAGTAATACAAGGATTGTGTGAAACCTGGGATACAGTGAGTCTACAGTTTGGAATATATTAAATAAGAGCAAAGAATACAAAGAACAAGGAAAAGGTGCTAAAACTTCTTTAAGTATGCAGATCACCCAAAATAGAAGCCATTTAATGATCAAGATGGAGCATCTTCTATCACTCTGGATTGAGGATTATCACCAAAAAAGCATACCCCTTAGTACAGGAAATATTCAGGCAAAAGCTCTCAATATTTTTACCTCATTTGAAGAGACCAAATTTCAAGAGGAATATGAAAGCTTTACTGTGAATTTAGGATGGTTTCATCGTTTTAAAAATCAAACTGGACTGCATAGCTTAAGAATAGCTGGGGAATCTGCTACTGCTGATAAAGAATCTGTGGCCAAGATTTCTGAAGAATTGCAAAACATAATTCAGGAGGGTGATTATGATGATTGGCAAATATTCAACATCGACAAAACTGGTCTCTTTTGGAAGTACATGCCAACAAAAACTTTCCTAGCTAAAACTGAAGCATCTCAACCAAGATACAAAGTATCTAAAGATTGTCATATGCTTTTATTAGGAGGCAATGCAGAAGGCGAATTTAAACTGAAGCTTATGTTAGTTTATTGTGCACAAAATCCAAAATCTAACATTATTAAAGAAATCGGCACAATTGTAAAAGAATTTGGATTTAATAAACTGGATAATGAAGATGTAAAAAATTTGCTCGATTCCCATTCAGAACATTTAAGCAAGAATGATCTCCTTCAACTAGAAGAACAGCGTGCGTATGAAGGAGGAGGAGATAAGGATTGGGAACAAGAAAAGAATGTTATGACTAAGAAGTTAACTGCAAAAGAACTTGAGCTAGTTTTCAATCAAATTGAGCATGCCAATGAAATTTTGTTTGATGCTGAGCCTGATGTGGAACGAAGCTTTGACGTATGCTGAAATCTTAATAAAGCGATTAGCAGCTGTTGCAGATTGCATGACAAGATGAAAAAGTCGAGCATGATTCAAACATCTTTACTTACTTTTTTTTTGTAAATAAGTAGCTCAATCAATGTTTAGACATTAAATAAAAATTTAAGCAATTAATTTTTTATTAACTTTGATGATTTTATCCTCTAATATAACTTATACTGTATGTTTTTTTTTCTAAATTTATGCTAACTGATGGATGAATTATAATTATTCCTATTGTTTATTGTATTCACTTAACACAATTTCGCTTAGCCCGCATTAATTGATGGATTAATTAATCTCGTTTAGCGAGGTTTTCCTATATCTTCAGGAGAGGAGTATTGCTGATATATGAAGACTTTCAGCCAACAAAATTAGATCTTCAAGAAGATTTTAGATCTGCAGGAGATGGTTCATTTGAGGCTATCTGGTGTGAGATAGAGGCCAATAGGACAAAATCTATTGTTGGTTGTGTGCTATAGGCCAGGGAAAGGCTACCGGAAGATGTAGATGCCATGCATCATCAGATTAGCACAGTGAGTGCAGATCGAGCAATTATTATTGGGATCTTGAACTGTGGGGACATAGATTGAAGGGAGAAAAGCAGGCATGGCAAGATGGAAGTGGAATTTATATTGTTGCTAAAGAATAATTACCTGAAATGACATGGTATTGAGTGGACCAGGAGGTTTAGAGTGCTGGATTTGGTAATATCATCCATTATCAAAATAGACACTGCCTCCATTTGTGGAGAGTTACCATGCAGTTTGTTCTGGGAGGTTACTAAACATGTAATTCTTTGTCAAGGAAGAGAGTATGTTGAACTATAAAATTGGTAATTATGACAGACTTAGGAGGCATCTTGGAGCAGTGCCATTGCTTGAGAAGCTACATGGAAAGAATGTCGGTACCGCATGGGAAGTAGTCAAGGTTGTAGAGGGAATATAAAGAAAAAGGAGATTAGTACAAAGTGCGAGCAAAAATTGTAACTGGTATAGTAAGAAAAGCCAAATCAGATTATGAGAGAAAGTTAGCTAAGAAGGCCAAAGTAAATCCAAAAGTTTTTTTGTTATGTTGCAAGTAACAGGTAAAAGGTTGTATTTGGTATATCATATTGATGGTACTGGATTGCAGGAAATTGATGAGGCTAGGAACTTGGGTAATAATGGTGGACAGAGAGTTGAAGTTCAGAGGGCATATTGCAAATGTAGCAAGTAAAAGGTTGTATATGGTATATCGTATTGATGGTACTGGATTGCAGGAAATTGATGAGGCTAGGAATTTGGGGATAATGGTGGATAGAGAGTTGAAGTTCAGAGGGCATATTGCAAAAGTTGGTAAAACAGTTCAGAGGGTTACTTAGATGTTGAAAAGCAGATTAACAAGTAAAGATAGGGATGGTATTATCCCTTTTTTTATAAGGCTATGATCCTCAGAACTGTTGAATGCACTGAGGATAGGTTGAAGATGTATTGGTTGTGAAGTTCAGTTGATAGGCAAAAAAGAGGGGAGAATCTCTTAAATAACATGATGGTTATTTAAGAGATTCTATGAGATCAACACAAAGGAATTTTTTCAAATTTTCAGCCAGTTCTCTATTTCTGGTTGAATATCTTCTGTTTTAGCTATCTTTCTGCATTTAAGGTTTTTGATGGCTTTTTTTCTATCTCAAGAATGTATACATCCTCCTAATTATATTCCTCTTGAATATTTTCTCTCTCTCTCTCTCTCTCTCTCTCAATATATATATATATATATACCTCTGTGAGCAATTATTTTCGATTATGAGTACTAATGAAACTGTGCAGAAATCACCCATTGTTTATGAGTCTGTACTAAAATTTGCATCATTAGAAAAACATAATCCATATATTGCCAGACAGAAAAATTTTTTACTGAAAAAATATCATTTCTTGCAGAAATGATATTTTAACAGAACTCAGTTTTATAAAGTGATTTGTGGGCTTTATTGATGATACTAATGCTGACTCTTTCCTTTGTTTAACAAGTTCATTAAACCAAAACGTTATGTATGTTCTTTACTTTATTATTTACACAATGTAATGTTGCAATTTATTTGAATGTGTAGGGTGTGACCCCTCAGGATTTTCTTGTTCCTTAAGTAATATTTAACAAGATATAACTTTGAATGATATAATCACGTAATCACAAGAAAGATATTTATTTAACCAAATATTTCGGTCTGGAAATAGCAGACCATCGTCGGTGGTATTACAAGAACAGTTTAAAAAATATACAAGCTAGAATACTAACAATAGATCGTTGAAATTAGAACATGCCGCGTGATGTTATATCACTAAGTATGAAACGAAATATTTTGAAGTAGAAACATGATTGAATTTGCTATTAAAAAAAAAAAAAAAAAAAAAAAAAAAAAAAAAAAAAAAAAAAAATTAATGGGTAATCTTGATTAGGCTTTCCCAGATTTTTGATATAGATATGCAGTCATTACGATTCAGGTTGGGATGATGGAGCAAGGCCTCCACGCTTTCCTTGAACAAACGTTCGAACCTATAACGGGATCTATGTAAGAGGCGCGTTTTGGACCAAAGGATGCTGTGGTCAGTTTCAATCCCGTGTTGAGCCAAACCAGACTTTTCAGGTTTATTGTGAAGAATGGATGATTGATGTTCTTGGATTCTTTTTTCAAGAGAACGTCCAGTCTGTCCAAAGTAAGAGAGATCACAGTTGCAAGGAATTTGATAAACTCCAGGAAGAGATAAAGTTGAGCGTTTGTCTTTAGGAGAAGGAAATTGAGAAGACAATTTGTTAATAGGAGAATACGTAGCTGTTAAATCATATTTCTTCAAAATTCTTGCGATAGGTTCTGAAATACCGGAGATATAAGGAATAGGTACTCGACGTATTGAATCTTTGTTGTTTTGTGGAGGATTATAAGATGTAAGAAATTATTTGGTTAAATAAATATCTTTCTTGTGATTACGTGATTATATCATTCAGTCTTATGTCGCAAGTATCCTTAAAACAACAAGATATAACTTTGACATGCTTGACCTTGGTAACATACTTTTGCAGGACAATTACCCTAGTAACTGAACTATTTCTTCTGCTTATGTTACCCTTTTCATCTGTTTGTTAAAATCATCCTTCATTCCCCCCCACCCTCCAGTCTGGCAAAATGATTGATTTTTCTTGGTCTGCTGAGGTAATTTCGTTTTATGATGCTCTTTTGCCCTCCTTTCTGTGCTGGTTACCTCTGCTTTATATTGCTCATTAGGTTTCTGATCACTTTTCCTGTTGTATTCCCACCATAACTTTGCAGTTTCTGTGCTTGATATCAAAATGTTCATTTGACCCTTACCTGATTTATTTTCCTAATGCTAGCATTCAGTCTAATATGTCTTCTCTCAGACACTCCTTTCCCTCACAGCTTTTTTATACGACACTTTTCCAAGCTGTCTCATAAGTTTTTTCATAATCATCAGATCTAGTTTTATATTTACCCCATAACTGAAAATTCTATTCTTAGTCATTCCTAATCAAGGCTGCATGATTCTTCCCATTAAGAGGCATAGTGGCTAATTTTATTATGGATAGGTTTCTCTGTAATCACTAGATAACATTCTCTCAGATTTCTAGTTTCCTCTATCTCATGTTATTTATGGTAAATATATATTTTAATTGATGTATGCATTCCATTTCTCCCCAACACACACACACACACACACCCCTGTTCTCTCCTTCTTCCATTTTGTGTCCCTATAGTTGAATGCCCTCATAATAATTAATTGCCCTTCACCCTCAAGCTAGTTTGCTAATCAATGTCCCCAGCATCTTTCTTTTCTCTTGTTCCTCTACCTTCAAGCATATAGTAGCAACCTGTTATATATTTTAATCATTTATTCTCTAACTACATATCCATGTCTTTGCCTTTCTGCTGAATTTCTACCTGTGTGGTTGCATTTTTTCTTATGCTGTCATCAACACATTCTTTCATCCTTAATTCTGTCTTTCCTGAAACTTCAATACCCTCTCTCACATGCACGTGCACACACACACATTCTGATATGATATTGCCCGATGATGCCAAATCTTGAATCTTTTCTTTCTGTCCTTTGGCATAAGATTTCCTTATCCTATTATGTATCACTCATCTGCTATCTCCACTGCCCTCCCCCCCAACCTCTGAAAATCATTTTAATGAATGACTTATTCTTGAATCTTGAATACCTGAAGTTCAACTCCAGACAGCGATGTTGTCTTCCTTGGTGAATTTAATGCCTACAATTTTGACATGCTCTTTTTTATCTAATTCTACAGGCCAAGCTAGTAGGTAAGCTGTATCTTACCTACTAATTCACTATAAGCAGTGACCTAAAGCAATTTGTTCAACTGCCAACCAGAACACTAGACAATCCATTATACTCACCCATCACTCTAGATCTTTTCTTAACCTGGTCCTGCCATAATTGCTGTTACAATCATTTACATTTTACAATCAGTTAAAATCAGTAAATCATTTACAGCTTTCAGCACATACAAATCACACGTATAACATGCATTATAGCAGCACTCAGTGTTCGAAATGTCATCATTTTGACATCAGTCAAAATGATGACATTTTGACATTGGTCATCTGGACTTCCAGATGACCAATCAGATAGTGATATGTGGTTGGACACATTCACCTCCAACCACTGTTGTGCAGTTCTCACTTTGTGCAGGGGCTGAGTCCTGTTGGAAGGTCCACTGCCTACCATGAAACAAGGTGTCATTCAGGGCCATACCACAGGTTCAAGCACGGTGTTCTGATACACTTTGATGGAGGTTTTGACCCCTTTCTCGCAGAAGTGCAGCTTGGATATCCCTATACGCCCCCTCCCCACCACCACCAAGTCATCACTGATGCGGGGTGATGACCTCTAAATCCTGGGTGCTATAGTGCATGCTGTGCGACCATCTGGGACATGTTTATTTCCCAAGTTTAGCTGCAAAGTGATCCTGATTACCTTGGCAGTTAAACAACTCTTCAATGATGAAAATCTTCTCATCTGTGAAGAGGATAACTCTGTGTCTGTTGTTCACGTACTACCAGAGAAGTGTCTTTGATTTTATCACCCTCTCCCACATATGTTGTGATGTTAGAAAGTGTCCATAGAACGATGATAGGTCTCACCACCCAGGTCATCAGTTGGTACACATGGCATCATTCTCTGTGAAACATTTATCTCTCCCGACATCACTTTCTGTGTTTTCACAGGATTATGGCGGAGGCATGCCTTCACGACCATCACAAACTGCTATATCATAACGCAGCCTAGTTGACCTGTTATTTGGCAGTCAGATATGTCTTCTGTATCATTATAACAGTTAATAGTCCAATACACAAACATCCTAGTTATCCGAGTGTTTTAGTTGTTGAAAATAACAGATGGCTGCATTCCAAACTTATCAAGTGCTATTACAGCTACACAGTTCACATAACCTTCTCACTGCATGTTAACCCATACAGCTAGACAGCTCTCTTTTCACTGATAAAAATGCAAATATTGACTGTGCACAGCGCCACTAACGGAACTAGGCTTGTGCAGTTCTGTGGGCAGCGTGTGGGTGTGCAGAAGTTGTAACAGTATTTATGGCTAGACTGTGTAGTTTGCTTTCTATGTACACTATTTTAGATGTCACTTCTTCTCTTAATAACTCAGATCTATACTTCTTTATAATTATGTCTTAAAAGTTCAATCTCTAGTGTAATGCACATCCATTCCCAGCTTTGTATGACACCAATGTCAAGCGGGAAGATCTCAGCTTCTAACTTCCACCCTTCTCCAATATCCAAATCGCAGTTCTCCAAAAAAGAGTTTTGAGACATTCCAAGAAAATAATAATAATAAAATAGCTTATTCCTGTGCCATGAGATAAAGACCTTCACTTCTTTCTCAGGCTGCATTAATTGCAGAAACAGCCATTAACAAATCCAAGTGTGACATTGAGTGAGTTAAATGCAGAAAACTTGCCTCTTGCACAAATTTCATTCAGTCTTCAAGCATTACCCTTGCAAAGGCCTTTGGGTAAAATTTTATACATTGATTCTAATTTCATCAAACAAACTATTAAAAGAAAAAACTGCCTGCCATCAGTATCTCTTCCAACTCTTGCACAGATGACCAAAGCCAATTGCATTCATCTATTCCAGGAACAGTGCTTCCATATGCTTCCTTTGAGATTCTGCCAGAAATACATCAGAACATATGCATATACTCATCTTGCAGCCCCCCAACCCTCCACAGTAGCCCTGGTTTCCAAGATTTTGCACTTTCAGAAACTCACTGAACAATACTTTTTTCCAGACATCTTACTCTAAATCCATTTAAATGAAATCCATATTTTATATATATGTTACCGCTAAAGTGTAGAAATCAGTTATTCTGCAGATTATCTAGGTATTGTGCAGATTAACTACGGTGATCCGTTAATGTGTGGAAAATTGTTTCATTTCTCAAATTACCTAGGTAATCTGCAAATTACCTACTAGGCACTCGTTAAAGTGAAAATAAATCTTTGCTGGAACAACAGCAACGTTTCTGTACACTTAAATTAACATAATGTTATTTATTTATTTTTCGATATCTACAGAATCAAGTTAATACAATCAAACAATCAACAAATTAGTTGATAGAATCAATCATCAATCAATTAATATAATACAAGGAATCAAACTGTTTAAAATATTATTACAATTAAGAAAAAAAACATATGATAAAATTATGTTTACTTATTAAAAAGCCAAACTAAAAGTGGAGGGAGAGGGGGGGAAGGAGTAGGGAAAGGAAATGAGAGAAACAAACTTTTGAACTTTAACGATACGGAAGCCGTTAATGTGCACATTACCTAGGTAAAATGCGGAAAACTCTTAATTCCGCACGTTAACGGAGCAAATCAGTTAATCTGCAGATTAGCTAGGTAATGTGCACATTAACGGTTTTCGCACTTTAGCGGTAACACACACACACACACACACAGTAATACCCCGAAGTTACGCAGTAGGTGGGACCAACAAAAAGCATGTAAGTCGAATTCACGCAACTCAGGGTATAATTTTGCATGTAATTTATATATACAAACATACAAAATATTAGTTAATTGGGACCAAAGGTTTACAAAAACACCTATATTTTTTAAGAAATATAATCGCAATTGTAGTTTTTCTTACATAAAAAAAAAAGAAAGTTATTTCGATGTCAATGGTTTCATAAAATCTAATAGATTCGTCTGATGGCATAATGTCATGCAAAATTTCTTCATAGCAAGTCAATGATTTTTTTATTCCTTGCCTTGTGGCTACAATTCGTTCCTCGTTAGAATCTATGTCCTCCAAAATCTATAAACCTTTCTTAATTGAGCTGAGACCTTCTGTTAATTTTGCAATTGTCGTGCTTTTTTGATAGAACTGAATCTGAGATTTCGGTCTCTTATATAGCGCTTTTCTCACGCATCTCTGAGCAAAGCGATTGTAAGTTTCTTCTTATGTGTGTCTAACAGCTCTCTGACATCTTCACTGTCGACTTCTAAATCTAATTGCCTTGCAAGGTTGACAACTTCTTCTATTGCCTCAGCAACTTGATCAATTTCTGGCAACTTTTCCATTTTGCATTTAAAAAAGGATGGACAATGTTTTTTTCCAGACACCATTCAAGGTTTTTTGGGAAATTTCACCCCAAGAATCTCCGATGATCCTTACAGCATCTAAAACATTAAACTGTTTCCAAAACTCTTTAGCAGACAATTGCTCATTTTGCCTCATAGCTTCATTCAGACTTGCAAATGAACGCCGTGTATGTAGTATGCTTTGAATGTTTTGATAACTCTTTGGTCCATCGGTTGAAGTAAGCTGGTTGTATTTGGAGGCAAGAAAACAACTTTTGCACGTGGATCAAAATCAATTAAAGTTGCAGGAGGATGACCAGGTGCATTATCAATAATGAGCATAACTTTAAACGGAATTTTTTTAAACTGGCAATAACGTTCAACTTCAGGTATGAAGTGGTGACCAAACCAGTCTTCAAAAATAGAAGCTGTCACCCAAACTTTAGAATCAGCTTTAGATTTATTTTTTAGAGCGCTTGGATTACTGGCGAATACGGCCGGCGCCGGAAAGATATGACTAGTGGTGAGGCTTCAAGGGGGACGAGAATACATATAAGAAATCGCGTAACTCCAGACTCACATAAGTCGGGGTATGGCTGTATATATATATATATAGTTTTATCCATCAAATTTTATATTTATTATTATTTCTTCTGCACAACCTACTCATAGATTCATTTGCAGTCATTGTCTTCATCTTTGTTCACTCTCAACATGGCAATAATATTAATAATAATAATTATTATTATTAATATTATTATTAATAATCATAATAATTATTAATATCTATTAGGTTATAAAATTAAATTGGGCTGGAGAGCAACATGTTTATATATATATATATACAGGGTGTTCGGGATAAATTTGACAGTTTCGTAAGGAAAAAGAAAATCTTCTTTGTATCTATTAAATTTAATGAATTGACAAAAAAACATTACAGGCAGAGTTAATTACAATACTATCAACAAGATTTACTCAAAATAACCACCATTAGCATCGATCACAGCTTCAATTCTGCTTCGGAACCTCGAACAAGCTGATGCTACAGTCTCCCTGGGAAGGGCCGCAAAAACTGTTTTAATTTTATCCATTAACTGGGCTTTTGTATTACTGGAAGTGCGATTGGTGTCTTTTTCAACTGCGCCCCATACAAAATAATCCATGGGGTTAAGGTCTGGGGAGTTTGGAGGCCAAACATTTGGACTGGTGAAGTCGTAGAAATTTTCAGACAACCATTTTTGACTTTTCCCAGAGGTGTGGCAAGGGGCCGAATCCTGCTGCCATACATACGGCCTACCATTGGCTACCCTTGTTATCCAGGGCTTGACTACAGTTAGCAACTCCATGAACAAAGCCCGAATTCCAATGCCAGGGTTCTTCAACACCTGTTCCTGCAGATTTGCGAGGAATTCTGCTGTACGAACGCAATCAGATCGTCTGCTAGGGATCTTTCTTCTTGCTACATCCTCGTAGTCACCATTGCAAGTCTCTAGTTCATGCCTGATTGTTTTTACTGTATTCAGGGAGCATTGGGCAGCAGTCGTAATATCCTTATTTTGATGACGGGCACGAATCATCATGATACAAGTTATTCTCTTCCATGATTCAGGTGGGTTCCAGCTATCCATCCTTTCTGACATCTTGTATATGAATGAAGAAGGGTCCAAACTTTTAAATGAAGAGAAGTGTGTGTTAATACATGTAACTTACGGAAAAATATAATTAATTATAAATATGTCAAATTTATCCCGAACACCCTGTATATATATTGTTGAGGTTAAGGTGGTTAATCAAAATTTCACAGGCTTCTTTAAATTTTCTTTCATACCAAGTTTTTGTATGATGGATATAAAGAGCAGGTACTTTTCCAATCAGTTTGGTATAGGGTGTTGAAAGCATGATCTGAGAGGCCTGCTTCACTAAAATTGTTATATTTAATGTGTCTTGTGTGTTCTTTTTACGTATAGGGATTGTACGTCCAGTTTCACCAATATAAGGTAAGTTACAGGTGCAGTAGACGCAATAAACTCAAGGATGTGCCAATGGGAGGAGAGGTTCGTTAGAGGAGTTGAATATGTTTTTTAATTTTATAGGTGGTTTAAAAGTGGCACTGAGATTATAATGGTGTAGGATTCTATTGATTTTTTCTGATAACCCTTTAATTTATGGGATGGCTATGGTTTTACTGTAATCTATATTCTTTTTTGATGAAGTTTTATGAACAACTTTATTAATAGTATTTTGTTATAGCCATTATTTATAAATGTGTTACTAATAATCTTTAATTCTTGTTTTAGAGCTTGTTGATTAGAGCAAATTGTTATAGCTCTTTTTTTAAGGGTGTTAACGACTCCAAATTTTTGTGATGGGTGGTGATATGAGTTAGCATGTATATATTGTCCAGTATGTGTCGGTCTGCAGTGAACTGTGAAGGATAGACTGCCTGAGGGAAGATGTGTGACCAGTGTATTCAGGAATGGGAGCGAGTTCTGATTTTCAATTTCGATAGTAAATTTTATGCATTCATGTTGTTTGTTCAGGTGGCTGAGGAATGTGTTTGAAGTTTGTCTACCATGTGGCCAGATAACAAAAACATTGTCAACATATCTAAGACACACTGTAGGTTTTTAGAGTAAAGGAATCAAGAGCACTTTGCTCAAAAGCTTCCATATAAAAGTTAGCAATTGGTGAGGGGGGGGGAGGTAGTGGTGAGCTCATGGGCTTACCTTCTTTTTGTAGGTAAAATTATTTTGCCACACGAAGTAACCGGAACATAGTATGTGGACAAAGAGGGTCATAATGTTGGGTGGAAATTTGTTCTGTTGGAGAAGAATTGTGTCACTGATTGGGACATTTGTGAAAAGGGCAGAAACGTCAAAACTGACTAACAAATCATCATTGCTGAGTGTTATGTTTTTAATTTTGTTTATAAAGTGTTATGTGTTCTTTGTATAGGAGGGGGGGGGGATGAGTTTCAACTCCTTGAGTTTTGATGCTAATTTCTTGGCTAGGTGATAATTAGGGCTGTATCAAAGTGCCCTTGATTCCTTTACTCTAAAACCCGCAGTGTGGCTTAGATACGTTGATGATATTTTCATTATCTGACCACACAGTCGACAAACTTTAAACACATTCCTCAGCTACCTGAACAAACAACATGAACGCATACAATTTACTATCGAGATTGAAAATCAGAACTCGCTCCTGTTCTTGGATACACTAGTCACACGTCTTCCCTCAGGCAGTTTACTGCAAACCGACACATACTGGCCAATATATACATGCTAACTCATATCACCACCCATCGCAAAAATTTGGAGTCATTAACACCCTTAAAAACAGAGCTATAACAATTTGCTCTAATCAATAAGCTCGTAAACAAGAATTAAAGATTATTAGCAACACATTTATAAATAATGGCTATAACAAAAATACTATTAATGAAGTTCTTTATAAAACTTCATCAAAAAAAATATAGATGACATTAAAACAATAGCCATCCCATACATTAAAGGGTTATCAGAAAAAAAAATCAATAGAATCCTACACCATTATAATCTCAGTGTCACTTTTAAACCACCTATAAAATTAAAAAAACATATTCAACTCCTCTAAGGAACTTCTCCCATTGGCACATCCTTGAGTTTTTTGCATCTACCGCACCTGTAACTTACCGTACATTGGTGAAACAGGACGTACAATCCCTATACATAAGAAAGAACACATAAAATGTAACAATTTTGGTGAAGCAGGCCTCTCAGATCATGCTCTCAACACCCTACACCAAATTGATTGGAAAAGTATCTGCTCTTTACATCATATAAAAACCTGGTATGAAAGAAAATTTAAAGAAGGCTGTGAATTTTTGATTAACCACCCTAATCTCAACAATAATGGTGGCATAAAAATTCCAAGAATTTGGATGGCACATATTCAGCCTACTTAGTATCTAGTATACTTTAGGACTTTAAGCAATTTTCAGCTTTTATTAGAAACTATTCCATACCAATTGGTTGAAATTTATATGTATAATGACAGTTTTTTTTATTTTTTATTTATTTTGATATATATATATTATATATAAACATGTTGCTCTCCAGCCCAATTTAATTTTCTAACCTAATAGATAATAATAGGACTCTATCTTTGATGTAATAGAGGTTTTTTTTTTTTTTTTTCACCAGAGGTCAGGTCAATAATTGTTGTAACGATTGGTCAGTAACTTTACCAAACCATGTAGATTGTAGAGCAACTTGTTTCTCTGTGTGTATATGTGTATGCTCCAGAATGACCTTGATATGAAGGTTGAAATGTCGAGTGTTCATTTTGGTTTATATTAAACTAAAGTTTGCTCTGACACTGTAGTTGTCTCCATAATTTTCCATAATGTATTCTGACCACCATGTAAGCTTGAAAGAAAAGAACATGGCAATAAACTTAGAGCTTAAAGTTTTATTAATACTTCTTTTTGTTGTAATGGTTGGTCTTCTGGTAAGTCTTTCACATCTCTCTCTCTCTCCTATACTTTTCACCTTTCAAATCATTCTTACCTGCCAAAACAATAAGCTCTTTCACTTTCCCCCTTCATTGCATTCTGATAGCATCATTAACATCCTTCATATTCGCACCTAGAAAACATGATTTCACGACATTCTTATCAAGTGTGCTGTATAGCATCACCATTAATTACTCCCTTATTATTCTCTTTCACTTTGTCATACATTTGTTTCCCTTCTCTTTATTCTCTCCTTTTTTCTGTTGTTTCACATCATGTGCATTTTGTCCTGTTTCTGAAGCTCCTGCTTTCTTCTTAGAAACCACATAACCATGTTCTCTCTCTCTCTCTCTTTACAGCTGCTTCTTCATTCTGTTGATATTTCACTATAAATTTCATGTTGTCATTTGAATGTTGTTTGCTCAGCTTACAAATTCTCACTTTTAAATCACATGCTCACTCTTCATAATGAATACATTTCACACACACACATTAAATCTCACAAAATCCATCAATTCAATTCTCTAAGCATCTTGGCTTACATTGTAGTGGTTCGTACTAGTGGCATATGATTTGCTATAATCTTACAAAGAAAAGCACTAACTAACGAAATATGTGCCATGGCATGTAAAAATGCAAGGGCTGGATGTTGTTAGTGCATGGGAAGTGATAAAGGAGTGTTTGAGGGAGGTAATGGTTGACTGCATACCTAGAGTGCGAAGAGTAAATCAAGTGGGAGTTAAATGGATGAATATCATTAAGCTTGAGGTGCAAAAAAAAAGAAACACTTATGGAGGGAATTTATGGAGAAAAGTGACCTGCAGGCACATGAACAGTACAGAGCATAGGCCAGAAGGGTAACTAGTCTGGTAAGAAAAGCAGAAGGAGATTATGAAAGGAAATTAGCAATGCAAGCTAAACAGAATCCCAAACAGTTCTTTCAATATGCTGCAAGTAAAACGAAAAGTATATATGGCAGAATGATTTTAAGGAATGCCAATGGTAGGGAGGTAACTGAATAAGTCAAAATAGTAGAATTACTAAGCAAACACTTTGCAAGAGTATATCATCCAGGTGGGTGATATGGCAGGAATGAAGGAACCAATGGCTTATACAGGAATTGAGGTGAATAGTATATTACAAAACCTTAATGTGAATACATCTGTGGAATTGGATTGTATACCAGCTCGAGAGCTCGAGTCTTATGTGAAGTGGAAAAGGAATTGTCAGTGCCCTTGACATATTGTGTAATTTAAATCTCAACTCTGGGTTAGTCCCGAGGGGATGGGAAGAGGAGAAGATAGTTCCATTGCATAAAGGAGGCTCCAAGTCTGCTGTTGCAAATTACCAACTGATCAGCATATTAGGAGTCATTGTCAAGGTATTGGAGAAATTGGTCAAGAGCAAAATACAGGAATTGATGGATGGAAATGAGATACTGTATGGGGAGCAGCATGGTTTTATGAAGGCTAGATCATGCCTCAGTAACTTGCTTACATTTTATAATACAGTGACAACTGAACTGGATAAGGGTAATGGGTTTACAGTGATACTGCTGGACTTTGCTAAGGCCTTTGACAGGATATCACATGGAATTCTAATCAGTAAACTGCAGCACATGGGGATGGATATAGGGTTGGTGTGATGGATATGAGATGGTTGATGGAGAGATATCAGAGAATAGTTTCAGGAGTAGAGTCCAAAAGAAGGCCTGTGACTAGTGGTATGCCACAGAGTTCTGTTCTTGGACCACTGTTATTTAATTTGTTCGTTAATGTTATAGGAAAGGATCTGAGAGGAACTGTTCAGTTGTTATTTGCTGATGATGCAAAGTTGGGTAGAGCAGTAGTGAATACACATGTTGTCAGAATTTCGCAGGATGATTTGGATAGACTGGCTTACTGGGCTAAGGAGAATGGATGTCAGTTTAATGTGACAAAGTGTAAAGTTATGCATTTTGGGGTGAAAAGATTAGCAGCAATATACCACATTGGTGGAACTGTACTCCAGGAGATTGATGAGGCCAGGGATTTGGGAGTGTTTGTGGACAGGGAGTTGAAGTTTAGGGGGCACATAGCAAAAGTGGCTAGATCAGCTCATCAGATCACTTGGTTACTGAAGAATACTTTGACAAGCAGGTTATTGTTCTGCTTTATTGAGCCTTGATAAGACCCCATCTTGACTACTGTACCCAGATCTGGGGGACCAGGTTTCTTCTTGATAGGGAGGGGCTAGAGAGGATCCAGAGGCGAGTGATCAAGATGGTAGCTGGTCTATGGAATGAACCTTACGAGAACAGGTTGAAGATCTGTGGATTACAGAAATTGGTTGATAGGTGGAAAAGGGGTGATATGACTGAGACATTCAAATTACTGAGGGATTTTTACAAGATTAATTCAGAGGGAAATTTTTCAGAACAGGTCTGGTGGTGGGAGAACTACGGGGGGGGGGGCATTCATGGAAACTAAGCAAAAGTGTAGTTAGCAAGGGTATTAGAACTAGGTTTTTTACTTGGAGAGTGGTGAATGAGTGGAATAAGCTGCCAGATTCTGTTGTAGGTGCCATGACTGTGAATGAGTTCAAAGCAAAGTATGATAGATACTGTGCAGATGCTGAATAGTTCTTCCTATATCATGTTTAGGGACTCCTGCCTCTCTCTCGATAAGTCTAAGGACGCCTTGGAGTTGCGCATAATAATAATACATTTTTGCTATGTCTCAAATTGATTTAGTACACAATTTTTAAAATTAAAAATAAAAAACATCCTATCCATCAGATGGTGGATGGGATGATCAGAAATCTTGATTTCATTGCCTTGTATGAAACCACCACCTTACCACAATTACCTGAAAAAAGATCCCACATTTGATCTCTGATGTATGCTTCAGCCAATTCTAAAAGAATATACCACAAATAGCCAAGTTAAAGGTACCAAGGAGTGGCATGTGGGTCCCTACTATCAACAGTCAATAGTTAATGTATTAATATGGAAATAAATCCATAATTACACGAAATCATACTACACTTGATGACACCATCTGCAAATTTTTTTACCATGCTTGCCACTACAGTCTGTCTTGTAATCTATGCAGTTTACTATTCCTACGCATAGTGATGTCATTTAAGCTGTTTTACCTGCCACTCCATTTTGTGAAAACAATGAACGAAGTAAATTTGCAGTTTATCTACTACCTCATTTTCTATTTTTAAATGATTTTGCCTATCTTTTTAATATTATTATTTTATTTAGATTAGGGTGGCGCTAGTGTCCTTGGTAAATGTGGCGGTCGAGTTAAGCTAGTCTAGAAAACGTGTTTTTAAAGTTAAATATAGTGTGGCTTTTTGTCACAAATTGTGCTAAAATTGTGCATCGGTTAGAAACAAGTGTCCTTCAGTGGTATTATTGTTTAGAACTGTGTTGTATATATTGTGTTTTCACTGCCGTTTGTTTCACTATATCAACGTGTCAAGATGGCGTCCAACAAGAAACGTACGTCAGCGGCGCGCAGGACTTCTACTACTACACGAAAGGCTGGCTCAGCGTTAGATTTTTCGCAATGGATGCGTTGCGGAAACTGCTACATGTATGCACCGAAAAATGTGAAGGATCTGTGGTCGGTCTGGCAAAATGAAAAGAAAGAAAATGTCGACGTATGTGAGAAGTGTCGGGATAGGCTGGAGCGTTTAGGAATGGAAGCTGACATCGGGACCGTAGCGGAAGAACTTCGGCGGGAGTTTATGAAAATGAAAAATGACCTTCATCTTCTTCATGAGGAAGTGGAAGTGATCGGTAAGGAGATACTGGAAGTTAAAGCTGAGTTTAATGTGTTAAACAGAGAAATTAGGACTATAGAGATTACTTTAGCTGAAGTAACTAGAACAGGATTACATATGGGTGAGTCTTTGGTGAATGATTCAGTAATAAATAGTATGGGAGTGATTGGGAGTCAACATAATAAAACCACAAGTGGCCAAGAAGAAATGAGATGTAGTGAGAGTGGGGGGGTAAGTAATAGAGAGTTGAGTAATGAAGCTGGGAGAGTCATGCTGAATAGTGTAGAGAATGAGTCCATGAGTGTGAACTTGAATGAAGTTAATAGTGGTAAAATATATGGTGATTCTATGATTAAGGGTATGGAGAGTGGTATGCATGAGGAGTGCTTGGCTGATGGTACAATAGAAAGAGTGGCTTTAGCAATAAAGAGAGGGCATGAAACAGACAAGATGATAGTTATGGTGGGTACGAATGACCTGAGAGGTAGTATAAATCGGGTAGGAAAAGATTTAAGAACATTATTAGATATTGTGAAGAGGAAAAGTGTCAATGGGAGAATAGTGTGTGTGCTGCCTCGTTTTGACAATTACGAGTTAAGTAGACGAGCAATGATAATGAATGATATGATTGCAAGAATGTGCAGAAAAAGAGGTCTGGAGTTTGTTGATGTTTGGAGTGTGTTTGAAGGAAAAAGGCAGTTGTATGCTAGAGATGGACTGCATCTTAACATGGAAGGACATAAGAGATTGAAGAAGTTATTGTTTTCTGAACAGGTTGAAGTTATTGGGCAGGGAAACTAATATTGAAAAGGTTGAGTGTAAGAGAGAGAAACTTTAGCACTGATTGTGTATTTATTGATCCTTATAGGCAGAATAAATTGCAGAAGAGAGGGGGGAAAAATCGGCATAGGACTACGGTAGTTAGTGACTTATATATCAGTTCTAAAGCCGGTACAAGATCTAGAGGGAATCTGCAATTTTTGTATACCAATGCTAGAAGCATTAGAAATAAGAGAGAAGAATTTTTGGCATTAGTCAGTGAAATCTCACCAAAAGTTGTAGGCATTAGTGAAACTTGGCTGTCAGCAGAAGATGTGGTCACTGGAATTGAATGTGATGGGTACAGTATTTTCAGGGAGGATAGAGAAGATAGAACAGGAGGAGGAGTACTGTTGATGATAGCTGATGTGTTGCAGCCAAAGAAAGTAGTATATCATGATGATAGACATGTGAATGAGAGTTCATTTGAGGCAGTCTGGTGCGAAATAGTGACCAACGCAACCAAATATACAGTTGGATGCTGCTATAGGCCAGGGAGTACAGGGGGAGATATTGAATTCATGCATCAGCAACTTAGTGCAATGAGTGAAGGCTTAGTGATTATTATGGGGGATTTTAATTATGGTGATATCAATTGGAAGGAGGAAATATCATGTAGCAAAAAGGAAATGGAGTTCATACATCTGCTACGAGATAATTACTTGAAACAGCACGTAACTGAAGGGACACGTGGTGTGAGAGTGTTGGACCTGGTTATTGGTTCAGAGGTTATATGCATAAGTAAGGTGACCTCGTTACCTCCAGTTGGTGAAAGCGATCATGTGGTATTGACTTGGGAGGTTGCAAAATCTGTGGATTTTTCTATTAAGAAGGGGTATGTACGAAACTACAGGTTAGGCAATTATAACAAGCTTCGGAGTGAGCTTGCAGCCATCCCATGGCAGAACATATTGCAAGGGAAAGATGTTAGCAGTGCTTGGGATAAAATCAGCGGGTATCTGAGGAAAGCAATATCAGATTGTGTCCCCATGGTCAGGAGGTCAAACAAGGCAGGCATTAGATGGATGAGCAGTAGTATCAAGCTTGAACTACAAAAAAAGAAAATGTTATGGAGAATTTACAAGGAGAAGGGCGATCAGGACACCCATGAGCAGTACAAGGCTCAAGCTAGGAAGGTTACCAGCATAGTAAGAAAAGCTAAATCAGATTATGAGAAGACCTTAGCCAAAGAGATCAAGGGTAATCCCAAAGAGTTCTTCCGCTATGTGGCAAGTAAGAGGAAGAATGACTTCGGAAGGATAACCTTAGTGGGTGCTGATGGTATTGAGGTGACAAAATCAGATGTAATAGTCGAGTTACTGAGTGATCACTTCTCAAAAGTCTATCACCCAAGTGAGGATATCTCTATACCTATAGCAATACCTAATGTGAGAATTGAAGCTAAAGAATCAGAGGTATTAAATATATTGCGAAACTTAAATGCAAACACTGCGGTAGGCTTAGATGGAATATCAGCTCGGGTGTTGCGTGAATGTGCAAATGAATTGTCAACCCCTCTTACCTGGATATTTAATTTAAGTTTGAACTCTGGTATGGTCCCTAGGGAGTGGAAGTTAGGCAAAGTGGTTCCTTTGCATAAGGGTGGCTCTAAAACTGCAGTATTGAATTACAGACCAATCACCATCTCAGGAGTAGTGGTAAAAGTATTGGAAAAGTTGGTTAAAGACAAAATTCAAGAATGGGTGGATCAGGATATGATACTCTATAGAGGCCAACATGGTTTTGTTAAAGGTAGATCCTGCCTTAGCAATCTATTAACTATCCATAATAGAATAACATCAGAGTTGGACAAAGGAACTGGCTACACAGTGGTACTTCTGGATTTTGCTAAGGCTTTTGACAGGATACCCCATAGAACACTGTTACGCAAATTGGAGCAGATGGGAATGGATATTAAATTGGTGATATGGATAGGAGAATGGCTCAGGGAGAGATACCATAAGGTGGTGTATGGAGGAGCCGAGTCCAGAATGAGGCAGGTGACCAGTGGTGTGCCTCAGGGCTCTGTGCTTGGGCCAATGTTGTTTAATTTGTATATAAATGATATAGGAAACGGCTTAAAGGGAGATATTCAGTTGTTTGCTGATGATGCAAAGTTGTGTAGTGCAATAAAAAATCAAGCTGATGTTGAAAGTTTGCAGGAGGATTTAAATAAGCTGGTAAAATGGGCAAAAGAAAATGGATGTCAGTTCAATGTGGAAAAGTGTAAAGTCTTGCATTTTGGGATTAAAAGATTACCAGCTGTGTACTACATAGATGGAAAGGTACTCCAAGAGATTGATGAGGCTAGGGACTTAGGGGTATTGGTAGATAAGGAGATGAAGTTCAGAGGACACATTGCTAAGGTGTCCAAGATTGCACATAGGATTACTTGGTTGTTGAGGAACACACTGACATCCAGAGATAAAGAGGTTATTATTCCCCTTTATAAAGCATTGATACTTCCACATTTGGATTACTGTGCTCAGGTCTGGTCACCTGGATTCCTTGGAGATGAGGAGGCTGTGGAGAGGGTTCAGAGAAGAGTGACCAAGTTGGTGAGTGATATAAAAAATGCTCCCTACATTGATAGATTGAGAGCTTGTGGATTGCAGAGATTGGTTGATAGGCGAAGAAGAGGGGATATGATAGAAACATTCAAATTACTAAAAGGTTTTTATAGGATTGATGCAGGGGAAATGTTTCAGCTGTGTGATAGTGATGGAAGAACAAGAGGTCATCTCTGGAAATTAAAGAAGAGTGTGGTTAACAAAGGTGTCAGAACAAGGTTTTTTGCCTGGAGGGTGGTGAATGAGTGGAATTCATTGCCTGACTTTGTTGTGAGCTCTTCATCTGTAAATGAATTCAAGAAGAGATATGACAGATATTGTTTTGCTAGTTTGGGTCTCCCGCGATGAGTCTACTGACTCCATGGAGATACCCGTAATAATAATAATAATAATAATAATAATAATAATTTTAGTTAATAATTCAAATCCTTTGTTATTCAATAATTAATTCAATATTTAATTTAAAAAAAATTAATATATCACACATGGCCACATTGCAGCTAGCCATTATCTCCCCAAAAACTGATTGCAGCTCTTGAGTCTTTGATATTCTTGTATGTTTTGCTGATAGTGGCATAAAGTTTGGCCACCCTTGTAATATGTCTGTGCTCATTGCTTCAAAGATCAATTTCATACATAGTACAAAGCTACCTTAAATAATTTTCTTTCCTTTTGAGTGATTCTGCACTTCCACTATAATTAACTGTTTCATACATATATGTATACCCTTTCCACTTAAACCCCTAATGTTTCCTCGTTAACATCAATTGCAGAAATCTTGTGTTTTGATTGATGGTGACAATAGTTAAGGTTGGACCAACTGTTTCAGAACCGTCTTCTTTTGCTTAACCACCGATTGTTTTATGCATGGGAAGTTTTTGCATGCAATCTACGTTATTTTCACAATATTATTATTTAAATCTTTTTGATTACAGTATGCTAGCAACCAGTGGATTAAATTGCAGAAATACGTTAGTTTCCTTTGTTAGCATAGAAATGATACACTACACTTATAATGCATTATGCTGTGTTCTTTCTCCTATATTGTTTAACCTCTATACTGAAAATATCTTCCAGCAATTAGAAGAATTTAAAGGAGTCAGCATAGGGGGCTGGAATATAAACCACTTAAGATATGCAGATGATACAGTACTGCTAGCTGAAAATAAAAAAGATCTTCAAACCTACTAGAAGAGATGCTGAAGCTAAGTGAAAAATATGGACTTGACTTAATTTCCACTTCAAAATAACCAAAACCATGCTGGTAATAAGAGAAAAAGGGAAAATACCCGATATAAATATTAAACAGTATTTTTTCTTGACCACAGAAGCTTGGGAAATGTTGATCAAGTATCTGAGAAAAAAAACTATTTTAATACCAACTAGTTTCACCAACTTGAGCTATTGACATCTTCACGGTACAGGACTGATGATAGGAACTAAAGCTAACAAAACATGTTACAGACTAGACATTAACAGAATTCTAATTATAAATTACAAAACAACACTGAACGTGTGCAATACACGTGTGGTGCGTACATGATTTCACTTGTTGTTTAGGAACGTTTTATAGTTGGTACTAAAGTTCATTTCTTGTGTGTTTAGAGATCTAATTAGGGTCTTCCAGATCTCAGATAAGATTAAACCTTGGTTCCTATTAAGATTTTCTACAGAATGGGCGACTGTTGTGGCTTCTTTAAAAATACGAGAGCGGTAATCCTCTTCTATGTAAGGAATACAGCTTTTATCCCACTCAATGACATGGTTGGTTGTGAGAAATGGGAAGATAAGTCCGATATATCTTGTCTGTTGTTTTTGACATATCCAATGTTCTCTCTGATCTCTTCTTATCTCAAGGCTTCTTGAAGTTTGGTCGATGTTATTTAAACCGGATGAGCATGGGATATTTTAAACTCCAGCATATTTAAAGAAAGGATAGAAGTCTTTTGCAGATCTTAAGAGTTTTCTAATTGTATCTTTAGTTTAAAGGTCACTCTTATTCGTGATTAAGATTAGTGCTGCTGCATATGTACTCTTAAAACGTTCATAGTCAAATTGATATGAATTTTGTAGCATGGACTGCATGAGCCACATGACAGCACATCCAACTGAAATGGGCACACTGGTAATGTCTATTTCTTTTAATAAAAAATTTGTTTTACTATTTTAATGAAAGACTAACAACATGTGTCATCTTGTAGTTAGCTGTTGTCCTTACCACAGTTGTACGCGCTGGATGTGCACTGTTTCATTTCTTTTGTAAGCACTTCGAGAACATTATATTTTCCAATATTTTGTGAATTGACTGTATTTTTATACTTGGTAATATTGAGATGTAGAAATTCTCCTAGTGCTGTTATAAACTGTGTGAGTTTGTCACTTCATATCAGTATGTCCACAAAATCTCAAAAAAATACTTGTTTTCAGTATTTTGATCATATTTTATTGTTGTTGTTTTAAAATATTTTATTTGTTGTTTAACATATTTTTTTTGTTGTTTTAAAAACATTTAACAGAACTTTATTCTAATATTAGGAAGTCATTTCAAAAGTATACCTAAATATGACAGCTTACCAGAAAATGCAGCTGAATTGCTTGTAAATGCCATCTCCATAAACAGTGCTTTTACTTCACGTGTGTTAGTAAGTACTTTTTTGAACTTTTATTTATTTATTTTATTTTTTTTTTTCATTAATTGCATATTTTTGCTTTAATGCATCATGAATTTCTGAATTTTCACAAGGTACCTGAATTTTATTCATTATTTTGGAAAAAAGACTGGGTGAGATACCAGGTGATTATAAAATAACGTCAAGTGTTCAGAGCCCTCTAGGGAGTGATGTATTGGACGAAACACACCTATATTCAGTAGACGTACACAGTGGAACATGGGGATTCGATTTAACAAAAAAAAAAATAGTACCAAAAGTCGCCAACAGGGGAAATTTTGGGCGCTGCCAAATTAATTTTAGTGGGTGTGAACTAATGATTGACTAAATGGCAAATGAGAGACGGCACACATCAATTTCATGACGTTTATTGTTAATTACAAATGAGGTTCAATATGACCACCAATCTGATGTTCCGGGAACTGCATACAGTGCACGACATTTTCCACAGTGGCTTGCAACATATCGGAATTGATTTGTCTCACATGTAACGTTATTCGATCTTTCAAAGTTGGAATGTCGGGTACATGTTCTTGATACACAATGCTTTTAAGAAATCCCCACAGCCAAAAGTCACAAGGATTGATATCAGGTGATCTCGGTGACCATGGCATGGGAAATGCACGACTAATGATTCTTCTGTCAGAGAAATGTTGTCGCAAAACATGCTGTACCTGAAGTCTGATGTGGGGCGGTGCACTATCCTGCATGAAGATGGTCGAATCAAGACATCCTCTTTGCTGCAGTTGTGGAACCACAAAGTTCTGTAGCATATTGGCATACCTGTTAGCATTGACGGAACAGGTCACTAGTCCGTTTTGGCGATTTTCCTTGTAAAAGTATGGACCGATGATAAAAGATGCCGTAAATCCGCACCACACTGTGACTTTGGGCGAGTGGATAGACATCTGCAGACACACGTGCAGATTAGTTTCAGCCCAAATGCGACAGTTGCATGTGTTAATATCGCCGTTCAAATAAAAGTGCGCTTCGTCACTTCATAAAATCTGCCATGGCCATGCATCATCCACTTCCATGCGTGCTAAGAATATCAAAGATAAGTCGATTCGTGTGGTCGCATCACCAGGGCGCAATTCTTGAACATGACTGATTTTATAGGGGTAAAACTTCAACATCTGATGTAGGATTTTCCACACTGTTGTTTATGCAATATCCGTTTGCCGGGATATTGCTCATGCACTGCTGGTACCCTGCACATTCGTCACCTCCTGTTCCACAATAGCAGTTGTAACTTGTTGGTGATTGATTGGTTTGCGTCCCCTGCCTACCTGCACTGCTAGAGTTCCAGTAGTTTCAAATCGCCGAATCAGTTTTCGTAAGTTTGTTACACTAATCGGTCCTTCCTTTTTGTAAATTTTTCATACGCCGAAAAGCACTGGCATTATTGTTCCGCTGATGATAGAGTTTGACTAACAAAGCATGCTCACATAAGGTAAGAGGCATCGAAAAGCAGTTTGTCTACAAATGATAAGAATTCTCACAGGCTTTCCTTTTATTGCATGATCGCTCACAAGAAACGCGATAATGAAATTAATGCATTTTACTCAGTAAACAGCGCCAAAATTTCCCCTGTTGGCAACTTTTGGTACTTTTTTTTTCCCGTTAAATCGAATCTCCATGTTCCACTGTGTACATCTACCGGATATTGGTGTATTTCGTGCAATACATTACTCGCTAGAGGGCACTGAGCACTTGACGTTATTTTATAATCACCCGGCATATAAACTCGGAAATGGTATATGGGAATAAAGTAACAAAATTTATTAAGGATGAATGAATTTTCAGATAAGTTTATGGGATGGATTTATTTTGCTAAGTCAACCAAGATGTAGCATTGATGTAATGATATTAACAACAGTGACTAACAAAACTTACCAAGTCAGTCAAAGGAATCAAATAGGTGTGCTGACTAATCACCACTTGCATTGCTGTTATTGTGACCTTAGCATCTCAGTTTTACATTAGTAGCTCAGTAATGAATATATTTACAAGAATTAAGGGATTCATGAAAAAAAATTGGCAGGAAATACAAATTCATTTCACCCTCTTATCTCACAGGCACAGTGCTTTAGCGATATGTTTATTCTACGTGTACTTCCATGGTGACTGCCCCAGTGAATTGGCAACCATCATTCCTCCACTTTGTGTTGCATCTGTTATACAAATACACAGACCAAGTGCTTCTATTCTTCCTCTTTGATTCTGTCCTCTGGAACAGCCTCTTACCCCCCCCCCCCCCATGAAGTATTCCCAAACAACTACAACCTTCAAACTCTTTTTAAAAAAAATAACAAAACTTCTATCTCAGTCTTCTCTCCACACACACACACAGCACTGATGTTCTTATAGCTCCCATGACCTTTCATGTATGAGATCAACATATATATATATATATATATATATATAGATAGATAGATATTAAAAAAAAAAAAAGGAATATCAGATAATCTCAAATGATGCAGCTGAAGCTAGAGATTGAAATAAGATTTAAAAGCCTCATCTTGAAATCAAATACATTCAATTTTATCCACAATGCTCTTTGGTATAAGGAAAACTTTCATAAATAATCTTGCCATATTGCATTGCTGATAATTATAGCTGCCTGAATGAGAAATTTCAAGCACAAAAACCAGTTATCATTATAGTAATCGTTCACCATGTTGGTTTGCAGAGTGGATAGTGTAACCACATAGCTGCATGTTCACATCTCGCCATGGGCATATTTGTGAAATTTAACCAATAGATAAATTTCATTGTTGTGCATACCACCATCCTGCATATTGGATGACAGGAATGGTTGGAAAAACTTTCTGGATTATCTAAGTGTTAGCCTATTCACAGTATTAGAGTACTGTAAATTTACAGCCTTTTGTTAAATTCACTCCTTTTTTTTTCTGATGTTTTATGCATGCATATTGATAACCTTCAAAATGTTGCTATATGTTGCTGATTGATCAATAATTTCCACCTTAATCTTAGAATCTCCCTTACAATGGAACTATTTTCCCCTCTTTCCGCTTCCTTTGAATACATCCAGAGCTGAAAATTAAAAAATCAATCAAATGCACTGTGGCATCCCTAGCATATTCTTGTAATGCTTGAGCTGATATTCCCTGTAATATCCTATGTGCCTCCATCTCATCTAACTCTGTTCCCACATCTCTCTGTCACACCTGTTACTGCAGTATCACCAGTTGGATGAAATGCCCTTACAAACTTATCACTCAGTAATTCAATTCTTTCATCTCCTTTAGTTACCTCTTCCCTACCATTGGCAGTTGTCAAACTGTTCTACCATAATCATTCCTCCATAACATAATAATATGTTGACACCTTTTGACAACTGGTATATGGTAATATGACTTTTGCATTACTTCCACTTTAGTATCACCACCTCTGAGTCTAGCTCCCACCGATGAGACCCCAATAAAGGTCGAAACCCGTCTGGATAGGGATCCTTTACATAATGTATAGCATTATACATACCTCATAAGGATATGTGCTTTGCATTATGGGATACTAAGGCAAGTGATCAGAACTTATACCATCTTTACCGCGAGTTGCTCCAGTCCTGAAAATATTTCAGGCACAAACTTTGTTTGCTTACACTTGGATAAAGGATTAAACCAAATATGTAATTGGTAGCATAGCCAAGTGAAAAAACTTCCATCAACTATGTCTAATCCAGAGAATTTTAATAATAAGAAGTTGACACCTTTTGGCAACTGGTATATGGTGATATGACTTTTGCATTACTTCCACTTTAGTATCGCCACCTCTGGGTCTGGCTCTCACTGATGTGCTTTTGCACTGAAGTGGTTGCTTTCCCTGAGATGTGAGAGGCTCTGTTTGGGGGTAGGTTTTTGCCTGTCTCTGAGTGGGGACCACTGCTGAGATTATGGCTCTGCTTGGTGGTGGGAGTGAAGCCACCACTGAATTGGACAGTCCTTCAGTCACTCGTAGGGAGTGGTCTGGGGAACCGCCTAATTTTTAGAGAGGTCTTTACTTAAACAGCACCTCAGTGAAGGTCGAAACCGGTCTGGATAGTGATCCTTTCCATAATGCATAGCATTATACTTACCCATAAGGATATGTGCTTTGCATTATGGAATACTAAGGCAAGTGATCAGAACTTATACCACCTTTACCACGAGTTGCCCCAGTCCTGAAAATATTTCAGGTGCAAACTTTGTTTGCTTATACTCAGATAAAGGATTAAACCAAATATGTAATTGATAATCGTTCCTTCTTTTGCTTGCCACATTCTGAAAGAAATCCTTGGGATTATGCTTGGCTTTCATAGGTAATTTCTTCTTGTACTCTTAATTTGCCTCCCTTACCATGCCGGTCACTTTTTGCAGCCTGTACTTTGTACTGTCCATGTGCTTACTGTTTTATTTAATTTATTTATTTATTATTATTATTATTATTATGTCACACTTCCAGGGGGCTCCTGCTCTACCGCTCTCCGTCTCCACCACTTAGTCCACCAACCACAACAAACCGCAACTACACCAACACCATCTACCACCACTAGTATTTTCACAGACAATCGCAAACATCCATGCCCATGGCAGGATTCGAACCCATAGCCTTTTGGGTGGAGAGTGGATATGCTTACCACTCGACCAACCAGGTTGGCTATATTTTTACAGCACACACTTAATGATTTTACTTATCCATTTTACTCCTCCTTGATTGATTCTCCTGAATTTTGGGATGCAGTCTACTGCTGCTTCTTTCAAACATCCCTTTACCATTTCCCATGCACCACAAACATTCATACCTTTCAGATTGTTGTGCTGGCACTGATCAAAACAGCCTCTTGAGTTTGTCGTAATTATTGGTTCTGTAATTCCATATATGGTTATGAGGTCAAAGACCCCATGAACACCCTTACTAGTTGGTGGCATTTACTGACCTTAGTGACAAATCCTTTAATCTAGATCTGGCACTGTCAAACCTTGGTATCTTCTGTCACATGATATTGTTCCTTAGTAGCGCATGAATTCTGTTTCCTTCCAGTTTTGTGTTCCCATTATTAAATTTTCCCGTAATAATCACTCATCCTCTGCTCACCGAATTTATTTGATGGATTCGTACCATCCACATGATCTCTTGGCCTAAAATGCACTGCGTTTGCTGATCACCAGCAGAACTGACTTTTTTTTTTTTTTTTTTTTTTTTTTTTTTTTTTTTTTTTTTTTTGATGTAGTTTATCAGCTATGATCAACAGTAATCCCCACTCCCATCCTTTTCTCTGTGTGTCTCCCCTGAAAATACATTACTCCTCATATTCTGTCCCCCCCTTTATGATCTTTTTCTGTCATGTTCCACTGATGCCAAAAATGTTTGGCAAAGAACTAACCAATGTCACCCCCCTTCCTGTTTTAAATGCACCTAGCATTAGTCCACATAAAGTTGCCTGATTTGTTACCTGTTTTACTACATTCAGCATTTTTGTTTATTCTCCCACTCACTTGCTTCATTGGTACCTGCAGACTTACTCACCAGCCCCCCACCATATCTCTAGTTTCCCCAATTTTTCATCTCTATTTTCACACCATTCTGTTGCACATTTTCCAGACTCTTCCTTGTTAATAAGAAACTTTTGTAACTGTTTATTGAAGATCAAATTTTCCACCAAGTTTTGTCATTTTTAAAAGAAAACTTCATATGTGATGCTTATAATCAAGGGTCAAACTAAGGGTTAAAGCTGTAGAACTGGGAGGAGACTACCATGTACAATTTTAAGGCATGCAGATAATCGTCGTGTACTTCTAACCTAAGGTCCAATAATCACTTTCTCATGGTGCACCCTGTTAGGTGTCTACCTGGATACTGAATGAACAAAGATGGACTGGCAATTTGGGATTTATCTGAACGAATTGCATTTTTATTGGCTTAAATTAGCCAGCCTGGCTGGCCGAGTGGTTAGCATATCTGCTCTCCAGCCAAAAAGGCTGCGGGTTCTAATCCTGCCGTGGGCATGGATATTTGTGTTTGTCTGTGGAAATACTAGTGGTGGTGGTTTGCGGTAGATAGTGTTGGTGTAGTTGCAGTCAGTTGGTGGATTGAGTGGTTAAGACAGAGTTGTGGAGTGGGTGTCCTCCCTCAATGAGTCTTTGGACTCCCTTGAGGCGTCAAATAATAATAATAATAATAAATCATAATGCAAAATAATGGAAGAAGAACATGTCAGAATTTCATGCTGGCTGGGACATCTCCCAGTTAAACTAGGTCCCCATTGTTTTCATTGAAGAACCAGGGAGAACTGTGAAACGTCAGCTGCTGGAACAAATTCCAGACACATTCCAACTCAACATCAGCAGACTTCAAGATTGGTACTATCATCATAGAAACATCAGTGGGAGGGGGGTGGAAAGGAACTATCAGAAGAATTGGATAAGTACCAGGTCAGCATAATTGGTGTGACTGAAATGAAGAAGTATATATTTCTAAGCAACAAATACAGACTGTTATATTAGGCAGTAACAACCTGGGAAAACCTGTTGAAGTCCTGTTGTATTCAACAGGTTTCTCTAAAGTACCTATAGTACTCCTAAAACAATTCTAATGATGGGATTTCTTCATAACATTGATAAAGATTTTTGCAATATTCCTTATCACATAGCCAGTGAAATTTGTTTTATAGCAGTTTGCTTAATATTATCCCCTCTAAACAGGTAGCTACATATTTGTTAAGTTAAACCTATTGAGTTGAAATGATAACTAATTAAATTATTCATAAATTAATAAAAGCAGTTTATATTAATTAATTGGTTGATTAATTAGTTAATTTGCAAGAGAACCTAAATAGCTTGTCTGAATGGGAAGTGTGTGGGGGATGTCAAATTAATGTGGCAAATTGTATGGTTTTGATATTTGGAATGCAGAAATGGGATGTGGGATGTAGGATTGGAGGAGATGGGGAATCTGGGGGTGATGGTAGATCGGGACTTGAAATTTCATGGATATTTTGCGAAAATTGTGAGGACTGCGCAGCTGATTATGGGAGTGATGGGAATACACTGATGTGTAGAAGTAATGATATTTTGATTCCATTGTACAAGGCCTTGATCAGACTGCATATGGATTACTGTGCACAGATTTGGTCGCCTGGTTTTCAAGATGATGAGATATTGTAGAGGGTTCAGAGATGATTGACCATTGGTTTTTGTTCTCTGGAACATGTAATATAAGGACAAACTGAGAGAATGCAAGTTGCAGAGTCTAGTGGATAGAAGTAAGAGTGGAGATGTGGTTGGGATATATAAGTTGGTAATGGGATAATTACCAGATTAATGTGGATGAGATTTTTTCTTAGAATATATGGAGGCAGGGACAAGAGGCCATCCCTGGAAGCTCTATAAGGTGGGTGGGAGCAGGGGAATGAAGTGGTTTGGGTGATTGGAATACACTGCCTGAGAGTGTGTGGTGAATGCATTTAAGTCAACGTATGATGAGCTCTGCATGTGAGAGTGGGAGCTCCTGCGATGAGTCTCTTCACTCCATGGGGGGTCTGTTGTTGATAATTATATAAAGATAGAATTTCTCCTTCCACTCTAAGCAAGAATAAATTCATAGCACTCTTGTGTCATATTATTATAAACAAAGCTGGCAGAAGACCTACTATAGATTAACGGTTAAAAAAAATATGTATTATTTCTTCATTCTTCATCATTTTACTTACTGTTTCACCTCAACAAAGTACTTCACAGTTGCAAATTAAATAAGATTCTAAACAAAATTATCCAATCCTGAGATGAAAATAACACAAAGGAAACATATTAATTGTACTAGAGCTCTTGCAGTCTTCCTGTAGTGTATAAGGAAAACGTCACTTTATGACATATATGACAATAAGGTGTTCACATTAGGTAGCCAGATATCTATCTATATCCCTTTTTGCCTTTATTGATAATTCCCCTTCACACATGAAAAATCTCAGTTTTATAAATAATAAAATCAAACAGTGCAGTACAGTACAGCACAGCACAGCACGTCACATTGAATTAAATGAAGGCCAGTATAAGGAATGAACATTATCCCCAAATTGAAGACACTGCCATGGTTCTTCACCACTATCAATCTTTTCATGAAATATTTCGAAAACACATCCCTAACCACTATCGTTTTCAAACTCACAATATGGTTAAGCTACGTCAACAGAACGCTGTGTTCATTCTCCAAAAACCAGAATACAAAAAATTCATTGTTGTCCAATACATCCAGTGCTACTTAGAAAAAATTGTATACATTCTTAAAGAGTATGCTATATGCTATACCCCCCTCCCCCATGATAAAAGTTTAATGTAATAACACTCAGTTACAGAAACGTTGTCAGAGAGTACAAAATGAGACTTGTAACACACACAAAACTGTAGTACAAAACTAACTGAAATACGTGGACGAAAGACTAGTCCTAACTAGGTGAGGCACCCTCTATGGACACCTGTCGGCAACCTAGGAATTTGTAAACTGGGAGTTCAGAGTACTAAAGTTTCCCATATTTTGGTAAGTTTTATGCAACAATATTTAAATTAGGCTGAAGAGCAGCAGCAGATTCTAAAAACAGTCTTTCTCTCCTAAATTTACTGTGATAAAGCATAATGGTCTTTTTCCAATTGATTCTGTGAGCTGTATCCAAAGCATGGTCTGCAAAGCCAGATTGACCATAGTCGTGACTGCATATGTATTTTTTATGTAATTCCATTCGGATGGTAGCTGAGCTTCCTGTCTGTTCATAGTAGGCCAACTTGCAGGAACAAGGAACTCTATATACACCTGAAACTGAGAGGTGACTGAATTTGTTTTTAGTGGACCAGATATAGGTGCTATCATAAAGAAACCAGACTGTGCCAGATACTGGGTGACAGATAGATTTCTGGTCTCATGCTGCCTGGTGTCAGTGGCATAGATATTGTTGAGTCAGGCTGCCACGCAGCATTGAGCTGAGTGCACCAGAACTCGTGTAACGTGTGGTATTCTTATCATGTGTTTGTGCCATTCTGCAATTTTGCCATGAATGCGAAATTAGAACAAAGAGCAAATGTAAAATTTTGAATTAAACTGGGAAAATCTGCCACAGAGACCCTTGAACTACTTCCTAAGACATATGAAAACCAAGCCATGTGAGCTGAATTCACTGTTTTGAGTAGCACTTGCATGTTAAGAAGAGCAGAACCATCTTGGAGGACGATGAAAAGCTGGGATGACCATCCACTGGTACAACCCACGAAAATATCAAAAAAATTCAACAGATCTCCATCCAGAAAGTTGCTGTCAGAGTTGGGATTTCATGTGGAGCAGCTCAAGAGATCATCACGAGAGATTTGAACATGCATCATGTTGCTACCAAGTTCATTTCCCATCTCTTGACTTCTAACCAGAAAGAGCATTATGTGAACATCTGTGAAGATCTTTGTCAAAAGACCCAACCTTCATTTCAAGGTCTTCGTAGTGGACGAGACTTGGGTTTACAGCTGTGACTGGATACAAAACAGCAATCATCACAGTGGAAGAGTCCACATTCCCAAAGACCAAAGAAAGCAAGGCAAGTCAGGACTGCAGCAAAGAGCATGTTAATCATATCTTTCAACATTAAGGGGATTGTGCATTGAGAATTTGTCTCACCTGGTCAGTACAGAATTCTTCTGCAACATTTTAAGGTAGTCGAGTAAAGATTTTCTTCACAAAAGATCGGAACTGTGATGAAGTTGCAACTAGCTCCTCCACCATGGCAGTACTCTCTCTCCCACAGCACTTTAACAATGCGAGAGTTTTTGGCGGTCAACAGCATGGTGGTCATCCCATATCTTCCTTTCCATATTTAGCACCTTGTGACTTCTTTTTGTTTTCAAAAATGAAATTGAATTTGAAGGGACAATAGTTCAATGTCGTTAAGGAGACCCAAGATGAATTGCAAGCAGTGCTTAAAGTGCTTCAACAAAAAAACTTCCAGGAAGCATTCGGAGCATGGCGAAAGCATTGGGATCACTGAACTTTGAAGGGAATTGAGTCCAAATTTAAATTGGATAAGTTGTAAAGATTTTATTAGCCTAGTCCAGTTTCTTTTTGATAACACCTCTTGGTGATAGCTAGTTTTAAGTGGTGCAAAGATTGTATTTCTTTAAGATTCTTGATATTTTTCTGATGTGCCTTGAGCATGGAGGATGTTGATAGTATTACTAAAATCTTTCTAAAGAGAAGGTCGTGGATTGGGGAAAGGATTTTAACAATGCGAGAGTTTTTGGCATCCAGCAGCATGGTGGTCATCCTGTTATCATTTTTTTACATTGTGGGAACTAGTCATTAAATAGAAAAGTGTAGTGTATGATTTGAGTTGTAGCAAGAGAGGTCTCATTGGAACAAAGCTCTGTGGGTTAGTGTTTTTATGACACCATATTGTTGAGCGGTTTGGGGGGGGGGTGATGGGAAAGTTTGTGAATGTGCTGCCTGTGTGAATGGGTTTCCTATGTACTGAAAAGGACAGGTTACCATTAGGTAGGCATGTGGCTAAGATATTTAGAAAGGCCAGAATATTATTTGTTTTGTTTTCCATTATAAATTGGATTCTAGGGTGAAGACTATTGAGGTGACATAGATGTTTCTGAGTTTTTTTGAGCTATACTGCACCTTAACACACAGATATGCTGTACCTCTTTAAATCATATCAAAAATTAGCTACCTTTATCTCCTCACCTAAAGATCCACTTCACCATGTTGATCATCCTGGTGTCTATAAATATTCTTTTCTTCTTCAAATTTAAGTACTTTGGACAAACTGATAGAATAGGTAATATCTGCCTGGAAGAACAGAGGAAATATGTCCATCATCTTCACTATAACTGTTCCGATCACTTGATTCAGTGGACATAAAACCTCCCTATTATTACAGAAATAGATACAAAGCAAGAACTGTTCATGGAATCTGCCACAGAGCTACAAAATTCTCTAAAACCTTGGCTGCATGACATTATCAAAAATCTAGAAGACTGTCATTGTGAGACTGTCTTCTAGATTTTACCACCACACTCATAGAGAATGCTGGCCTTTTGAAATCAGTCTGTGTTTGTCTTCCTACTGGTGTCTTCATGCATATGCTTATCATTTCTTTGTGCCCATAAAGATTACTTGTGACCAAAGTGAAATATTAACTTATAATCTAATGAGATAAATGAATTTAGTTAGCTAATTATAATTTTGAGACATCTGTTTTCTGTATTAAACATCATGAATGATGTGTGAGAAATGTTGATGTAATACCTCTATTTGTTTCTGTTACAGAGTTATCATTGAGGATACAATATTAGAATTGTGATGTTGTGAAGAAACAACAAAAAACTAAGTAGAAGCAATTAGACCAAAAGCCCATATGTAGAAATCTTTAATTCTTTGACCTTCTTCCCTACAGCCAAGATTGTCAAATAGCACTCATAAAGGATACCTCTCCTAAATCTCTATTGAGGCTTTCAGTTTAATCTCTTCTGCTTGGTTTTTGTGTCACTTATGATAGGAGAAACAAAATATGAACCTGACAGTTCATATTTTGTTTCTCCTATCATGTTTTGCCACAAACAAAATATTGGATTCATCAGACCAATGGGTAATTCATTCTTTGTGCTATGTATTATCTTCTCTACTTGACAAATTCACATAGAGAAATAGTTTAGAGTAGGTTTAGCTCACATGCACTTTGTTAAGCTGTGTCAAATTTATATTGGATCAGAGATTATAAGTTTCTTGGCGTGCATTCAAAATATATAATTTTTATTCACGTAATTTACTTTTTTTTAAATTTTCATTTAAAAAAAAATCATCTCATTCACTGTGAAGTTATTTGATCATGAGTAGCTGCCAAAGAATTTATTAAAGAAGTTTTATTTCCAGCTCTCTGAAAATAAAACTTCTGGATCCTTAATTCGAACACTACAGCTTCCCTTTTAAAGAATCCCAAAAACACTTGTGATTTTAGTTTCTGGCGTCCTCTAAAAGTTTTAACATAAACCAATCATCGTCACTTTCTTCCATCCTTTTATTTCCTCTGTGGTTCACAACTTCATTTTTCTTTCTGTATTTTAAGAGGGTGTTCGCTTTTTTTTTATTGTAACTAAAAATTCAGCCTGCTGTATCTTCTTCCCCCAATCTGTCATCCTTGTAGTAACAGAACAATTGATAACTTTTAAATATTTTTCTTTCTGTATGAATGACTTTATAAATATAATAATAATTATTATTATTAATGGGAGACCTCCAGGGAGTCAGAGGATCATCAAGGGGAGGATACATACTACACGCACCAGCTATCATACTTATTCGTGAATTCATTCAGACTGTTTTCACTCACAACATCCAATGGCAATCCATTCAAATCATGCACCACCCTACGAGAGAAAAATTGAAAATCTAGCGCCCCCTCCTCTTAGCAGCATTCGTTCTCAGCTTCCAAGGATGCCCTCTTCTCCTTTCCCCACCCTCCATAAATGGAAAAATTCCATTAACTGAAATTTTATATGACCCTTTCAGAAGTTTGTAAATCTCAATCATATTATTATTATTATTCATTCATTCATCTTCAAGGCCCACCTTTCCTAATTGGGTTGTGGGGGCAGCAGCTGCATGAGGAATTTCCAATGGTCACAATCCTCTACCACCAAGCTCAGGTGTTCTGGTGGGACTCCCAAACGTGTCCACCTAAGTTTTGGATATAATCTATCCAGCGAGTCCTTGGCCTTCCACATGGCCTCCCACCCTCTGGCTTGGCAAAGCGGGCCTGCTGGGGGAGCCTCTCTTGTGGCATTCTGACCAGGTGCCTGTACCAACGTAACTGTGATCTCTCAACACAGAGAAGCAGCAGTTGAGTGTTGAAGGTTTCCCGAATTGCAGAGCTTCTGACTCTGCAGAGTCTTGTCAGCCCTGCAACCCCTCAAAGGAACCTCATTTCAGTCGCTTGGATTCATGTCCGCATTCTTTCAGTCATTACCCAACTCTCATGACCATAGGTGAGGATGGAGACATAGACTGTATTGAAGACAGCTAACTTTGCCTTCTGGCTTAACTCCCTCTTCAATACTACCGAACGGCAAGCTCCTGCAATATTGCGCTTGCTGAGCCAATCCGAGTATCTAGCTCTACGTCCCACTTTCCATCATTCGTGAATATGGACCCAAGGTATTTAAACTTCTCCACATGCTTCAGTGGGACTCCACTCACATGTAGAGTGCACTGGGAATGGTTGTCTTGAGACCATAAATGTTTCAGTTTTGGCCACATTGATCTTCATTCCAGCTTCTGCACAAAAGCTACAAACCTATCCAGGGTCCGCTGGAGGTCATCTGTGGAAGAGCTAAGCAGAACTAGGTCATATGCAAAAATCAGATGTCCAATGCTACATCTTCCAATTCTGACTCACTCACTTCCTCGACTGTGCCAGTCAATCCAGTCCATAAATATTATGAAAATGAGGGGTGACAGAACGCACCCTTGGTGGAGGCCAATGGAGACTGTGAAACGTTCAGACTTTGTGCTGTTTACCCTGACACAAAACTCCTGGAATTCATACAGGGACTTGATGGCAGCTAATAGTTGGCCAACTACTCCATACTCCTGTACTACTTGCCAAAGCGTATCCTGAGGAACCCACTCATATGCCTTCTCCAAGTCCACAAAACATGTGTAGACATTCTTGGCATATTCCCAAGATTTCTCAAAGACTTGCCTTAAAGTGAAGATTTGATCAGTTGTGCTTGACCAAATTTGTGCTGCCAGGACGAAAGCCACATTGTTCTTCCTGGAACTTCGACTCAACTATGCTCCTGCATAACATATACTTTCCCAGGTAGGCTGAGCAGAGAGATGCCATGATAGTTGCTGCAATCTCTCTGGTCTCCCTTCTTGAAGACTGGTATTATTATGCCTGTCTGCCATTGCTTTGGTACTCACCCAGATGTCCAAGCAGGCTGACACACTCGAGTCAGCCAGAGAACCCCGCCTCAATTTAAGGCTTTTAGCATTTCGGACCAAATTTCACCATCACCAGCAGCCTTGCCCGATTTTAGTGATTTTATTGCTAATGGACCTCTTCTGCTGTGAGACTAGTCATTGCCCTGATCTGCATCTCGTGGATGTCCACAACTGCTGGGCCACCTGGGTTAAGAAGGCTCTTAAAGTATTCCCTCCATCTGTGGAGGATATCCTTCTCTGTTGTTAAAAGTTCTTAATCAGAGTCCTTAATTGCCCTTGCTGTACACAATTTCCTCCCTCGGAGGCAGTGGATGGTCTGCCAGAATACTTTGTTTGCATTTGCATAGGATGAGTCTAATCTTTCTTTAAAGGATTCCCAAGCCTTCTGCTTTGCTGTCTTTACTGCCTGAGCAGCAACTTTTCATGCCTCAGCATACCTGAAATGCATCTCAGGTAACCTGACCCTAAGACATGTTAGTAGGCCTCCTTTTTTGCTCGGACAGCTTTTTGGACCTCTTGGTTCCACCAAGGTGTCCTTTTCTCACTGCCTGTTGCCATGGCGAGCCCCTTTCTGCCACAACAGGAGAGTGCAGAGGCAGTGACAGCTGTTCTGAACAGCTCCCAGTCCTCCTCAACATCTGCAGTATGCTTGGGAATCGTTTATTATTATCTCTTATTATTATTATTATTATTACATGACACCTCCAGGGAGTCCAATGACTTATTGAGGAAGGGCACCTACTCTAAGCTTTCCATCTCACCACTCAATCTACTAACTACAGAGAACTGCATCATCTACTGTCTGCCACCATCACTAGTATTTTCACAGACAATCACAAATATCCATGCCCACGGCCTGATTCAAACCTGCAGCCTTTTGGCTGGAGAGCGGTACACTAACCACTTGACCAACCAGGCTTATTGTTGTAGTAGTTTAAGTGTCAGTATGGTACAAGATTTAATCAACAGGAATCTCTTTCTCCTGTTTGCTAGTGTCTGAAGTCTAGAAATTCTCAATCTGCCTTAATAATCAGTATTCCACAATCCTGATATAATTTTTAACACTCTCCTTGAACTCTCTCCACTATATCAGAATTACATAAACCAGGAGACCAGACCTGTGTGCACTAGTCAAAGTGAGGTTTCATCAAGGCCTTGTAAAGAGGCAAAATGACATCTTTATCTTTACATGTGAACGTTCGTTTCAGCATTGCAATTATCTTTTGATTTGTATTTGCAATCTTTGAAACATGGTCCCTGAACTTCAGCTTCCTATCTACTAATACTCTGAGATCCCTAGCCTCATCAGTTTCTTCAAACATAATCCCACCTATATAATATGACATTGGATATCTAATCATGCCTAAGTGAATGACGACATTTACTAACATCCATTTTCCTATGCCCACAATTTCAGCCTATTCAAATCATTCTGCAAATACTGCATATCTGCAGCATTCCTGATTACCCTACCTATTTTAGCATCATCAGCAAATAGCTGTATCTTGCTTGTCAGATCCTTTCCAATATCATTAATGTAGAGACCGAATAACACTGAACCAAGTACTGATCCTTGTGGTACACCACTGGCTACCTTAAATCTTGCAGACTCCCATTCCCCATATACCACTTTTTAATATCTGTCAGTCAGTCATCCTCTTATCCATGCTAATATTCTATAATCCAAACCCATATTCTCCAATTTATGCAACAGTCTACCATTCTGTATTCTGTCAAAAGCCTTAGCAAACACCAAACATATAATGGTGTGTATATTCCCCTTGTCTAGTTCAATGGTAACATTTTTATAGAATGTGAGCAAGTTGCTAAAACATGACCTTCCCTTAGTGAACCTGTATTGCTCATTGCAAAGTAGAGATTCACTGTCAACCCATTTCTGAATGCAAGCCCTGACCAATTTTTCCAAAATCTTCACCACCACTGCTGAGATACTAATTGGTCAATAGTTGGATACATCAGTCTTAGCACCAACCTTGTGCAATGGAATTACCATACATTCTTTCCATTCCTGCGGAATCTTCTCTGTTCTGAGACTCATATTAAACAGGCTGGTCAAAGGAACAGCCAGTTCAACTGAACACTCTTTTAGCATCTGATATCCCATCAGTCCCTATTTACACCTGACATCAGTGAGGAGCTAGCACTGAGCTCAATGTTGCATACATCAGGTTGATAGCTTTTAACAAAATGAGCACTCATTAGTTAAACAACCTTTTTGGTATCTGATACCTCACGCCATCTTCATTTAGAAGAGCTATTCTTTCATATCCATTCTTTCTTTTACTTGCAGCATATCTAGAGAATTCTTGTGGGGTTGTCTTTAGCACGCAGAGCCAGTTTCTTTTCATACTCAGACTTTGCTTTCCATTCAACAGTTGTGACTATTCTAGCCTGCTGTTTATAATTTTCAGAATGGACATCATCCTTATTCACACAGTATTCCTTCCACATCATCCATTTCTTACGAATCTCTTGCTTAATAAGATTACACATCCATTTGACTTCTATATTCTTCAAACTTTCAGGCATGAGGTTCGAGAGTGCTGGATCTTATCATTGCATCAGAGAACTTAAAACTAACAAATCTAGTTATGCTGCCTCCACTTGAAGAAATTGGTCATGTAGTTTTGATCTAGGAGATTGTTGTATATGCAGAATTTTCTATTAAGAAAGGATATATGTGGAATTACAAAACAGGAGTTTATTACAAGCTGAGATGTCCACTTTCAGCATGGCCATGGCTTAAGAATTCAGAACAGAGAGATGTTGATGGAGCATAGAACGGTAGTCAAGGGGTATTTGAAGAAAACAGTATCAGAATGTATACCCAGAGTCAGAAGGATTAATCAGGAGTTTGTGGGTGGATGAATAGCATCATTAAGCAGGAGTTGTAGACAGAGACAGAGTTAATGGCCAGAGTTAATTATGAGAGAAAGCTATTTGATGAGGCCAAAACAGTTGTTTTGCTATCTGGAAATTAAAAGATAAAATAGCTTTGGAAGAAAGCCTTTAAAAAGTTCCGATGGTGGGGAAGCAACAGAAGCAAAACAAATAGTTGAATTACTGAATGAGAATTTTGCAGGGGTATACCATCTCGGCAGTAATGTTGCAATACCGAATATGACTTTGATGGCAGAATAGAGATCGAAGAAACAGATGTGCTTAAAATATCGCAGAACTTCAGTGCGAACACAGCCATGGGATTAAATGGCATATCGGCCCATGTATTATGAGTATGTGCAAGGTAATTATTAGCTCCACTGACCAAACTGTTTACTTTTAAGCCCCGGTAATATGGGAAAAGAGGACAAAATAGTCCCACTGAACAAAGGAGGCTCCAAGAGAGAAGCAGCAAATTATACACAAATAATCATCACAGAAGTGGTGGATAAGGCATTAAAAAATTGGTAAAAGACCAGATTCAGAACTGGGTTGATAAGAATATGATACTCTATCTGGAACATCATGGTTTTATGACGGGTAGGTTTTGCCTACCCGTCATAAAACTTTGCAGATAAAACTTTTCAATGAGCTGTCTTAATGTGTGAATATGGTCCAAAGTATTGTAATTCTTCCTAAATCCAGCTTGTTCACAGGATTGCATTCCCTCTAGTTTAGATTTTATTCTATTATTTATAATTTTTGTGAAAACTTTATATATGATGGGGAGTAGGCTTATAGGTCTGTAGTTTTTAATTTCTTCCTTATTGCCCTTTTTAAAAATTAATATTAGAAGTGAATTGTTCCAATTTATTGGAATTATTCTCTGTTTTAGGCATTTATTGAAAAGTTTACTCAACTGTTTGATGAACAGGGCTTCCTCCCAGTTTTAAGAAGTCTACCATAATTCCATCTTCTCCTGGGGCCTTTCCATTCTTCATTTCCTGCAGTGCCATTTCCACTTCACCTTGTAAGATCTCAGGGGCATCATGTTCTTCCTCACTTGAGTAATCCATATAGATGATTCTTGGATGTCCCGGTCTTTGTCTTCATAGAGTTCAGTATAAAATTCCTGAATTCTTTTGATTATTGCATCTCTATTTTTTATCAGTTCACCATTTTTCCCTCTTACAGCAGCTATTTCCTTTGTTCCAACTGATAATGTTCATCTTAGGACCTTCATATTACTATTGTTTTCTATTGTTTCTTTAATTTTCCTAGTATTATATGATCTAAGTTCATGTTTCATCCTTTTACGTATAGTTTTACAAATTTCGTTATATTCTATTTTATTGGTGTCATTCAAATCTGTTTTCATATCTCTTCTTTTCTTCATCAGATCTACGGTTTCCTGTCTTAGTTTTTCCTCTCCTTGGTGCCTTTTTACACCTCCTATTTCTAGTGCACAATTCAAGATAGATTTTGTTAATGTTTCATTAGCATCCTCGATGGTAATAGCTGTGTTTAACTTTTTTAGTTCATTTTTGAGTGATTCTCTATAACAACTTTTATTGTAGTAGAGGTTTTGTAGATTCACTAAATTGGACTTTTTTCTTATGAGCTTATTCCGTTCCCATTTTTTGTTGATCATTACTTTTGCTCTTACTAGTCTGTGGTCACTTCCTGTGTTAAATCTATTAAGCACTTCGGTATTATTTATTATATATCTTCTGTTGGAGAGGATGAAGTCTATTTCATTGTAAGTTTGTCCATTTGGGCTTCTCCAGTCCATTTTCGGTTGATTTTCTTCTTGAAAAAGCTGTTCATAATAAAGAGGTTATTTTTTTCTACAAGTTCAACAAGTCTTTCTCCTCTTTCATTCCTCTGTCCAAATCCAAATTTACCGATGGAGTTGAGATGGTCATCTCTGCTTCCAATTTTGGTTAAAATCATCCATTATAATTGTGTAGAATTCTTTAGAATTATTGAATGTGGATTCTAATGTTTCATAGAAATCTTCTATCTCTTCATCTGGATGGTCCATAGTTGGGGCATATACTTGTATAATTTTCAGTTGGTATCGTTTATTTATGAAGAGACTTAGTTCAGCTATTCTTGATGTTATTTTATTTACACACAGGACATTGTCCTTGATTGTTTTATTTATTAGGAATCCTACACCACCAGTTGAGTTTCTGTCACATTCACAGTGGTAGAGTAGATGTCCATCTTTTAATCGCACAAGAGTTTCTTCTTTCCTTCTTATCTCTGAAAGGCCCACAACGTCCCATTTTATATGTTCCAATTCCTTCATCAGTTCTTCCAATCTATCATCATCATCCCATAGAGATCTGCAGTTATATATTCCTACTAATATCCTTCTATCATTGTGCACTGTAAGTGGACTCATTGTAGCTAGTGGAGACTGTAGCATATTTTTCGACCTAGACCCTCTAGCTAAGTCCAGGACGTGTCCCTTTTTATGCTGGGCGATGGACGAGCCAGTATGTAATTTTCCTATTTTATGGGGAGATACATTCATGAGGAGATACTTGACCTTATAGCACCACGCTGGCCAGACGGGTTGGTGCCTCACAATAGTGCATAAGATGAAATGACACAGCAAAATAGGAAAGATTCACTCCTAGCCCTCAAATATTCTAATAGCATTGGGGGTAAGGAGCAAGAAGAGAAGAAAGAAGCAAGGAAGGAAGAGGAGGGACCAGTCTACAGATAATATAACAGATGTATATTACATGAAGTAAGGCATGCTCCAGCATCAGGTACCTTGGGTTTGCCATGCCCGTACTCACTAAAGTGAGTCCTTGAGGATACTTCGTTATATTCATATAAATAAAAGAGGATCTCATCCACAGTCATTCAGCCAGTTCTGAACAGTGTGATATTCGTGTATAAACGCAAGCAGGTTCGTCGTGTCAGCCATAGCCTATTGTGGTTTTATATTGCCAGACTTTTTTTCATTAGTGTGACACATATTCAGTGGATAATACACAGCCATTTTGGATCATTTTTTGTTTGTAAATACCAATTTACAAATAAATACCATAGTGATGGAAGGGTTCACCTTCCATCACTATGGTATCTATGAGCAAAAAGTGTAAATCAAGTGATTCTTGTCGGGTTTTTAATGAAAAGTGGACCAATTTGCACTTTTTTGTGCCGATCGACGATAGGCCAGTGTGTTTAATTTGTCTTGAGTCAGCGTCAGTATCAAAAGAATACCATATAAATTGACACTATGAGACAGAACATGCGTCCAGTTTCAGTCACCTTCGTGTGGACAAACCGTCTCCAAATTGATTTAAAATAACAGCAAAGTACGTTTAAAAGGCAGAGGGAAGAGAGCGTAGCGTGCATGAAAGTAAGTTCTTTAATAGCCGAAAAAATTGCTAAAAAACCAAAAGCCTTATTGGACGGTGAGTTTGTGAAAGAGTGTCTCATCAGTAGAAATATTCCTGTTTTGTGCCCACGTGTTTATTAGAGAACTGTTTTTAAAATATTAAACAAATACTAAAAATAACTCGATAAGTTTCGTTAGTCATAAGACTAACATCTTCAGGGTTAAAGAGAACTCGCAGTTTAAAGCACAAAGTATAAAAAATTACAAAAAACAAGTTCATTTGTTGGTATTATGAACATCAAAAAAAAAAAAGTTTGTTAAATAAACCGAATAACAGATCTATACAACCGTTAATGCGTGTTAGTTGGAGACAATGCTATTTCTTATCGCGTTCTGTGATTCCCACTCACTCTGTCCGAGGTCTGAAGTGGGTAAATTTTTAATAAACGATGACCAAACTTGATTTAAAATCAAACCTTGGTTTTTGTTGCATTGCGTAAGAATTTTAATCATATTTGCTGCCTTTTTCAATTTTCTTGTGAAATAATTCTTATCAATATAGGACATGTTTGTTCTATCCTGGAGTACATCACGACCCGTAGAAGCTGTGTGATATGCTAAGCCAGATTTATGTTCTCTCTTCTCTTGTAAGTCCTTTTCATGTTCGCTCATGCAGAGTTCTCCCAATCTCCCTGTCTGGCCCACATAGCAGATGCCACAGGAACAATGACTATTATAAACCCCTGGTTTTTTCAAAAACCAGGGGTTTATAATAATCGTTGGTGTGGGGGTTTCAGAGGATGAATAGATCTAGTGGCAGGAAAGTCACTTATGTTGTTCTTCTAGAGTAATTTGGCTAATTTATCTGTTATATTCTTGATATAAGGAAGGGTGACTGTGTTCTTGAAGTGTTGTTTATTTAAGTTTTTTGTTTGTGCTGTATTGAGAATTTTCTTAATTATCTTAGTTGTGTAACCATTCAGTTGTAGGATCTGTGTTAAATATTGTATTTCTTCTTTCTGCTTTTCTTCTGTACTGGGGATGTTGTATGCTTTATCCCTTAAGATTTTTATTAGACCTATTTTTTGCTTGGGGTGGTGCTGAGGTAGCATGAAGAAATCTTCCTATGTTTGTTTGTTTTCTATACATGGAGAATGATAACCTGTTTTTTCTTTCATTTAATTCTATAAGGATGTCTAGGAAAGTAAGTTTTTTATTTTCTTCTAGTTCCAGAGTGAATTTTATGTTTGGATGTAAGTTATTAAGATAGTCTTTAAACGAAGTCAGTTCTAGTGCTCTTTCTGGGCAAATGTTGAAATCGTCCACATAGCAGAGCCGTATTTTTGGTTTTAAGTGCCAGTTTTGTAAAGCATTATTTTCAAAATTTTCCATGTAGAAGTTTGCTAGAGTTGGTGAGAGGGGTGAACCCATTGCTAGTCCTTCCTTTTGTTCCCAGAGTTGTCTTGGTAAAGGAAGAATGTGTTTTTTATGCAATGTTTTTGGAGCTGTACAATGTCCAGTGGAAAAAGATTCTCCAGGATGTGTACTGTTTCATTTCTTGGAATCTTTGTGACAAGGCTGACCACATCTAAACTTGCTAGTATGTCTGAAGTATCTATGTGTATATCTTTTACTTTTTCTATGAAGTCTGTGCTATTCTTAATGAACAATGTTGTTTTTCCTATATCTGGTAAAATCAAGTTTGTAAGGTGTTTTGCTAGATTTGAGGTAGGAGAGTCTCTTCTGTCCACTATCGGTCTTAGTGGTATATCTTTTTAATGAATTTTAGGAATTCCATATATTCTAAGCATAGTGGGTGTTTTGATTGTAAATTCATTTTTTGTTCCTCAGACCAGTTTGGTATATATTTGATAAGCTCATTAGTTTTGTTGCAAATTCTCCAAGTGGGGTCTCTGTCTAATGCTGTGTAGGTATTGGATCTTCAAGGAGGCGTTTCATTTTGTTGTTATAATCTTCTGAGTTCAAAATCACTGTTGCATTGTCTTTATTTGCTTTTATTATGACTAGGTTTTTATCTCATTTAAGTTTATTAAGGGCTGCAATTCTGTTTTTTGATGGTAATTTGCAATTTAATAGTAATGTTGTACTTTGAATGCAGATCAGGTCTGCTATATCTCCTAATACATTTCTTATTCCTTTTTCAATTTTGGCTATGATATCGATTTTCGGGACTTATCGAGGCATTACAGCAAAATTAAAGCCTTTCATAAGAAGATTTGTTTCATCTCTTGTTAGAACTCTTGAGGAAAGGTTAATTACTACTTTGGATTGATCTAAATGTTTCCTTTGGTTTTCTTTTTCTTATAAAAGAGAATAGAATCTTTTAATTAGGCTATGTTTTTTCTTTTCAACCACCATTGTAGCTTTATTATACGTGATAGTGTCTATGTTATTCCAAATTTCGGACAGCAACGATGTGGCTACTTCGTTATGTATATTATACATACGTATTCTGGCTTAAAACCAAGGTTTAATTTTAAATCAAGTTTGGTCATCGTTTATTAAAAATTTACCCACTTCAGACGTCGGACAGATTGAGCATGAACCACAGAGCGCAACAACTAATAGCATTGTCTCCAACTAACACGCATTAATGGTTGTATAGATATTATTCGGTTTTTTTAACAACTTTTTTGATTTTCATTATACTCACAAATGAACATTTTTTTTATAATTTCTTATAGTTTGTGCTTTAAACTGTTAGTTCTCTTTACCCCTGAAGATGTTAGTCTTACGACTAACGAAACTTATCGGGTTATTTTTAGTATTTGTTTAATGTTTTAAAAACAGTTCTTTAATAAACATGTGGTCACAAAACCAGAATATTTCTATTGAACTTCTTAACCACAAAAACCTATGCATGAATATAGACACTCACGATGAGTTCAGTTGGTCTAAAGTTTCACAATTTGAGAAATTTGAATTAAAAAGCAGAACTTATTCATTCTTTTGATATTTTTAATCCACTGTAGAGACAATGAAATTGTGCCCAAGTTCATAAAAATCAAACGCGCATTCCACTCCAATAAAGCCAATTGAATATACTAAAGAATGGAATTAGCTATATTGTGAGAAAGAATTGCAGCTACTAGAGCAGAATTATCCAAGATTAACCATGATATATGTAATATACATAACGAACTAGCCACATCACCGCCGTCTGAACTTTGTTATTGTTATTATTATCATTCAGGACTCCACGGAGTAACAAAAGACTCATCACGAGAGGTCCTTGCTAGAAAACACAGTCTATCATACCACTCCTTAAACTCATTGATCGTTCTCACTCTCGCCACTCTATTGGGCAATGTGTTCCATTGTTCAACCACCCTCCATGTAAAGAAACCACTCTTCACCCTCTTGCTCACAGTTTCCTTCCGTAACTTCCAGTTATGGTCCCTTTGTCATCACTCCTTCCCGTTGTTCAATTAAGCGAAAGAACTCACCAGTGTCAACTCTGTAACCCCCTCTCAACAGTTTAAAAGTCTCAATCATATCACCTCTCCTTCTTCTATCCACCAAACTCTGCAGTCCAGATTCCCTCAGCCGATCCTCATAATTAACATTGTACAGTTCTGAAACTATCTTTGTTATCTGCCTTTGTCCCCTTTCCATAGATAATTTATCCCCTTCAAATCCTTGGGACAAAATCTGAGAACAATAGTCTAAGTGTGGTCTGATCAGTATCTTATACAACAGAATGATAACTCTTTTATCTCTGCACATCAGCATCCTTCTCATTATTGTAGCAATGCTCTGTGTTACCTTCACTACCTTTTGCAATATGTCCCCTGAATTTCAGGTTTTTATCAATCATCAACCCCAAATCTACTTCCTCCATCATCTGCAAAGCAAACAACTGAATATCCCCCTGCAATCCACTGACAATGTCATTTATATAAAGTTTAAACAATATAGTTCCCAGTACTGAGCCCTGTGGGACCCCACTTGTAACCCTCTGCCTCCTTGAAACTGCCCCACCATACACAACTCTCTGATACCTATCGGACAGCTAATCCTGAATCCAGTTGACCAACTTGACATCCAACCCATGTGCTGCAACTTAAATATCAGTTTATTATGTGGCACTCTGTCAAATGCCTTCGCTAAGTTCAAGAAAATGGCAGTATATGCTTTTCTTTCATCTACTGCTCTTGTAACTTTATTATAAAAGGCTAGCATATTACTTAAACAAGAGCTCCCCTTAACAAATCCATTTTGACTCTCACAGATAACATTACCCTCATCTGCCCAATGCTGTATACGGTCCCTCACTAATTTCTTCAAGATCTTAACAACTACGGATGACACACAAATTGGCCTATAATTAGACACTTCCAGTCTGCTACCGCCCTTATGCAATGGCACTATCTTACCTTCTTCCATTCCCTGGGCTCCTTTCCTGTAGCCCAACTTTTTTGAAAAGCCAGGTCAAAGGAGCTGTCAGTTCTGTAGCACATTCTCTCAAAACCCGTGGTGAAATACCATTCAGTCTCACAGCTTTACTGACATCCAGAGTATTCAGTATTTGGAAGACACTCTCCTCCTGTACCTCTAAACCTCGAACCTGTCCTATCCCTCTAGTATTAAAATTTACTCCTCTAGGATGAAATACTCCAATAAAGTGTTCATTGCACAATTCCACTATGTCCTCTGGATCAGTCACACTATTCCCATTTTTATACCAGAATGTCACTCTTCCACAATCATTTCTCCTACTACTGGCCACATAGCAAAAAAAATTCCCTAGGATTTTCTTTGGATCTTAGGGCCAATCTCTTCTCATATTTCAGTTTTGCATTCCTTACCATACTAGTCACTCTCCTGGCCTGTGTCTTATATCTTCATGCATCTGCTCTTCACCTGTCTCCTTATATCTCTTCCATAGCTGCTTCTTCACATTCAGTTCCTGTTTAATATTGTTTGTCATCCACTTTACTCCAAATTGTGTCCTCTTTCTCACTTGTGGAATACAGTTTACTATTGCTGCTAACAAATATTCCTTCACAATTTCCCAAGCACTAATGTTATCCCTTCCTACCAATTCCTCCCTCCATGAAACTTCCCCAAGTTGATGTCTAAGACTATTATAATCACCTGCCTTATAATTCCTCATACGTTCCCGTCTCTTTGATACTCCTGCATGTCTATTCATCTTCCAAGTCAAAACCACATGGTCACTCTCTCTCTCCAACTGGTGAGAGAGATGTCATTCAGTTATTATCAACTCTTCTGATGCTATGACCAAATCCAAAACTCTTGAACCTCTTGTTCCCTCAGACATTTGTCCCTCAAGAATTCTAGAAATTCCATTCCCTTATTGCTACATGCATCTTCCTCTCCCCAATTTATACTGCTGTAGTTAAAATCTCCCGTAACAATCATTCTTCTTGTACTTGCCAAGCTCAACTGTCTAAACATCTCCTGGTCCCCACCCTCTGTACTCCTTGGTTTGTAGCAACACCCCAATATATATCCTGTCTTGCCCACCTCCATCTCACACCATATGCTTTCAAAATCATTAGTGTTTCTGCCTTCCAAAAGCCTCCACTCTTACAGGACATAAGTTGTCACATATCATAAGCAGTTCTCCACCACCATGCTTTCCCTTCCTATCATGCCAAAAAATGCTGTACCCTGCTACTTCTATTTCTGTTATTATATCCTCTTCTGTCAACCACTTCTCTGTGATCACAATAATCTTTGGCCAGGCTGATGCTATCAGCACCACTAATTCCTCTCCTTTATTCTGGATACTCCTGGCATTAGCATAAAGCATAAAAATGCCACTGTTTCTATATCCAACATTACCCCCAGACTCCACTGGGCTCAGCGTTACCTGATGTCGTCTCCCTTCTCTCAAGTACCCATTCCCACAAGAGGCCACCCTGGGCATTCTAGTTTCCCTGCATAGACACACCGACTCTTTCAGAACAGCAATCTCTCCAGGTGCCTACATCCTTCCTCATCCAAATGCAAGCATCTCTCCCATACAATTCATTTCTATCCTCACACTCCCCTCCAAGCATCCACATATTCCAATCCTCTCTTCTGACACATTCTAACTATTATGTTATTCAATATTTCTGCTCAACTCGTTACAATCATACCTAGGCAACACACACACACACACACTATCTCTCTTCTCTGCATCTGCTTTCATACAACCTCAAGCAAGTATCTCATATCTCTCGCTGCACAATTTACATTATTTCTCAAGTCATTTGTTCCTACCATCACAATCATCTCATCTACCTTTTCACTCCCTCTTAATTGCCACATAGCCACACTTTCTATCATTCCTCCAAGCAAACATTCCTCGCGCATCCTATCTTGCACACCACGGATCTTCGAATCCCCATACATTACTCCTCTTACCACCCTGTTCCTCAATTGCTCACATGCTTCCCTCACTCTCTCTCCTCTAACACTTTCTGTCTGTGTTCCCGTACTTACTTGCCTTCCTGACCTCCCTCTATCCCTGGTTCTGGTGCTCCCTCACATTCTTCTCATTCCCTCTCTCCTACTGTTTCCATTCTCTCCTCTTCTATCATTCCTATAACTCTCTCTCATTCCCTCTCTTCCACTGTTTCTATTCTCTCCTCTTCTATCATTCCCATATCTCTCTCATTCCCTCTCTTCCACTTATCCTATTATCTCCTCTTCTATCATTCCCATATCTCTCCCTCTCTTCCACTTATCCTATTCTCTCCTCTTTTGTCATTCACATGACTCTCTCTCATTTCCTCTCTTTTACTGTTCCTATTCTCTCCTCTTCTATTATTCCCATAACTCTCTCATTCTCTGTCTTCTACTGTTCCTATTCTCTCTTCTTCTACCATTCCCATAACTCTCTCTAACTCCTGCTCTGATTCGCCATGCATTCATCTGTTTCATTCACCTAATCTCATTTTCACACTTTTCATCTCATTCTCTAGACATTCCACCTGCTCTTTCAGCTCATCTCTCTCTCTCTCTCTCTGCAAGTCAGCCACTCTTATTTGCCATTGATCCTCACAATTGAGATCTTTCTCTGAAAATTTCATAATCTTTCAACCTTTCCATATTCCCCACTCTCATTATTTTATTCATATTTCTCTCACTATTCTCTCTCCCTCTGTCATACCACTCGTCTCTCTACATGGAGAATCTACCGCCTCTGACTCATTGAGGTCAGTTATAGTCATCTCTAACTCACCAAGTTCTTCCCATTGCCTGCATTTTGCACATATACTTATTTCCCCCTTCTTTCACCCGCCACATATACAACTGCTGGGACGCATACATTCCACAAGTCCTGCATGCTACAAAATCTCATATTATATCATGCAAAATGGAGTCCTTAAATGGGGGAGGACTTGGTGATACACCATTTGTAATTTTAACTGCTGCTGCCGCCATTATTCAAAATTATATCGAGGAACTATTACAACAAAACTCTAAATAAGTAAAAGGGATTATAACTATATAAGTAAAAGTACAAACAAAATACAAACAAACTTTTCAGTATACTAAATATAAATAAAATAAAACTAAATAATGAAAACTTATGCTGTCTTCATGTTCTCTTCCACTATCATGCATCCAATTCCGACCCCATCTTCTCGGTAACCAAAATACACAATATAGTGACAACAACTAACTCCAAAAACAACCAGTGACACTCGTATTCCAGAAAAGCAACGTAGCACAAATCTCAACAGAAGTGAGGCTATTCACCAATTAACAAGCACTTTTTTCAGATGAACTCAAAATCCCTGCCACATTCACCGGCAACTCTAGCACCCTTTGGAATAACATAGACACTATCACATACAATAAAACTACAATGGTGGCCGAAAAGGAAAAAACTCAGCTTAATTAAAAAATTCTATTTTCTTTTAAAAGAAAAAGAAAACCAAAGGAAACGTTTAGATCAATCCAAAGTAGTAATTAATCTTTCCTCAAGAGTTCTAACAAGAGATGAAACAAATCTTCTTATGAAAGGCTTTAATTTTGCTGTAACTCTTCGACAAGTCCCGAAAATCGATATCATAGCCAAAATTGAAAAAGGAATAAGAAATGTATCAGGAGATATAGCAGACCTGATCCGCATTCAAAGTACAGCAATACTATTAAATTGCAAATTACCACCAAAAAGCCTACAAAAAACAGAATTTGCAGCCCTTAATAAACTCATATGAGATAAAAACATAGTCATAATAAAAGCAGATAAAGGCTATGCAAAAGTGATTTTGAACTCTGATTATAACAGCAAAATGAAAAGCCTCCTTGAAGATTTCAAAACTTACACAGCATTAGTCAGAGATCCAACTTGGAGAACTCACAACAAAACTAATGAACTTATCAATAATATACCAAACTGGTCTGAGGAACTAAAAAGGAATTTACAATCAAAACACTCACTAGTGCTTAGAATAGTTGGAGTTCCTAAAATTCATAAAAAAAAGATATACCACTGAGACTGATAGTGGACGGAAGGGACTCTCCTACCTCAAATCTAGCAAAACACCTTACAAACTTGATTTTATCAGATATAGGAAAAACAATATCATTCATTAAGAATAGCACAGACTTCATAGAAAAAGTAAAAGTATTTCAGACTTATTAGCGAGTTTATATGTGATCAGCCTTTCCACAAAGATTCTAAAAAATGAAACAGTAAACATCCTGGAGAATCTCTTTCCACCGGACATTGTACAGCTCCAAAAACATTGCAGAAAAAACATATTCTTCCTTTACCAAGACAAACTCTGAGAACAAAAAGGACTAGCAATGGGTTCACCCCTCTCACAGGCTCTAGCAAACCTCTACATGGAAAATTTTGAAAATAATGCTTTACAAAACTGGCACATAAAACCAAAAATACGACTTCACTGTGTGGACGATATCTTCATCATTTGTCTAGAAACAGCACTAGAACTGACTGCATTTAAAGACTATCTTAATAATTTACATCCAAACATAAAATTCTCTGGAACTAGAAGAAAATAAAAAACTTACTTTCCTAGACATCCTTATAGAATTAATGAAAGAAAAAACAGGTTATCATTCTCCATGTATAGAAAACAAACACAGGAAGATTTCTTCATGCTACCCCACAGCATCACACCCCAAGCAAAAAATAGGCCTAATAAAAACCTTAAGGGAAAGCATATAACATCCCCAGTACAGAAGAAAAGCGGAAAGAAGAAATACAATATTTAACACAGATCCTACAACTGAATGGTTACACAATTAAGATAATTAAGAAAATTCTCAATACAGCACCTACAAAAAACTCAAATAAACAAGATTTCAAGAACACTCACTCTTCCTTATATCAAGAGTGTAACAGATAAATTAGCCTAATTACTCTACAAGTACAACATACAAGTGAATTTCCTGCTACTTGCAAAAATATCAAGATCTATTCACCCTCCGAAACCCCCACATCACCGAATGAAAAAACCAGGGTTTTATAATAGTCATTGTTCCTGTGACATCATCTGCTAGGTTGGCCAGAAAGGGAGATTGGGGGAAATCTGCATGAGCGAACATCAAAAGGATGTACAAAAGAAGAGAGGACATAAATCTGGCTTAATGTATAACACAGCTTCTACCAGTCGTGATGTACTCTGCGATACAGCAAACATATCCTATATTGATAAGAATTGTTTCACAAGAAAATTGAAAAACGCAGCAAATATGATTAAAATTCCTATGTAATGGAACATAAACCAAGGTTTGATTTTAAATCAAGTTTGGTCATCGTTTATTAAAAATTTACCCATTTCAGACCTTGGAAAGGGTGAGCATGAACCATGGAACGCGACAACAAATAGCATAGTCTCCAGCACACATTAATGTTTATACAGATCTGTTATTCGGTTTTTTAACAAACTGTTTTGATGTTTATCATACTCACAAATGAACTTGTTTTTCGTAATTTCTTATAGTTTGTGCTTTAAACTGTTAGTTCTCTTTACCCCTGAAGATGTTAGTCTTACGACTAACAAAACTTGTCGGGTTATTTTTAGTACTCATTTAATTTTTTAAAAACAGTTCTCTAACAAACATGTGGTCACAAAATGGGAATATTACTGTTGAACTTCTTAACCACAGAAACCTATGCATGAAATAGTGTCTTATCGCCACTGGGCAAATTCTGTGCCAAAATAATAAGGCAGTGTTTAAAAAACCGAATTTGTCTTGGTTAACTGTAGCACAATATGTTGAAGAATTTTCAATGACATTGAAGGAACTTTAAAAAACAGTCGTCCGAATTTACATCATATTCACTTGCTTTAGATGAGAGCACAGATGTGAAGGATACAGCTTAGCTGGCTATCTTTGTCCTTGGCATTGATCAACAGTTCACTGTGACAGAAGAACTGCTCGTGCTCATTACTATGAAGGGTACAACGAAAGGCACTGATATTCTTGAAGCCGCTAAGAAAACGCTTTAGCGTTTTTACCTCAGATTAATCAACCTGAAGGGTGTGGTAACTGATGGTGCCCCTGCTCATGGTGGGAAAGAACAAAGTTCTTTCCCACCATGAGCAGGGGCACCATCAGTTTTGTTTTGTTGCGCTGCTACAGAAAGAACCGAAACTAGAAGGAAAAGATTTCGTCCATTACCACTGTTTAATCCAGCAGGAGAAATTTGTGCGCAAAAACTATTTTTGCTTGAAAATGTCAAAGTTATTGTGACTGTCGTCAACATTATTAGGGCAAGAGGATTGAATCATCATCAATTCCAAGAGTTTTTGACCCAAGAGTGCAAAGGGATCACAGCGATGTGGTTTATTATAGTGATGTGCGTTTGTTGATCAGAGGGAAGGTTCTTAAAAGAATCTTTTTCTTAAGGAGCGAAATACAGCAGTTCATGCAAACCAAGGGGAAGCCGATTGCGGAATTCAACGATCCGAAGTGGATGAAAGACTTTGCCTTTGTGACCGACATCTCATTGCATATGAATGACAACTAAATACATGGCTACAATCCATAGATCAACTGGTGCACACTCTGTTTGATCACATCAAAGCTTTTGTGGCCAAGCTCAAACTTTGGGCACAACTCGCAAAAAAAAATTTTAACTCATTTTCAGCATCTTGCTGATTCCAACTGTTCATCTCTTGATGAGTACGTTACAAAATTGGCCATGTTGTGAAGTGAGTTCGAAGAGAAGATTTAGTGATTTTTGTAACCAACAAGTCTTTAGATTTATTTTCAATGCCAGGCTCAGTACAAATGGAGCTGCTTGAGCTCCAAAACAACTCTTGTTTGAGAGAAAAATTATTCAATGTGCGCCCTTGCTTACATTTTTCAAAAACTTCATTTCTGAGGACGCATTCCCTAATCTTTGCCAGCATGTTTTGAAGATGTGTACTTTGTTAGGAAGCACATACTTATGTGTGCAGTTCATTCTCCAGAATGAAGCATGTTAAGTCGAAGACAAGAACTCAGATTACGGACCAACATCTCGAGAATACTTTGCACATAGCGACTTCCAACATCGACAAGTTGGTCAAGGAAAAGCATTGCCAAGTTTCCCATTGACATTGTAAAAAAATGAATGTTTCCTTCATTAAATTATCTTTTTTTCAAGTATTGATTGTATTTACTGATCATGAACCTGATTTCTATCTACGCTCTTAAAGCTGACTTTGTTTATTTTTATAGGATTTTATGTAAAGTATCAAATTCACAGCATTCCTTGTGAATCTGGATAGCATCTTACAATTCGAAATTCCGCAGTCTAACTTAGTGGCCTGTGGGCTTCATTGAAATTTTTAATGTGGCCTGCACTGTCTGAAAGGTTGAAGACCCCTGATTTAGAAGATCAGATTTCTAACACAATTTCTCCTTAACCTTATGCTTGGCTTTGCTTTGTAGATGATATCTTTGGAACGTGGGCTCACTCTGAAACAGAACTACTTCACTTTCTGGATAAAATTAAATCCTTATATAATCACATGAAGTTCACTATTGATCGTGAATCTATCAACAGTCTCTCCTTTTTGGATACTTTAATACATCGTAACTCTACTGGTAATATTGAATTTTCTGTTTACAGGAAGCCAAATGCAGATATATCTATGCATCTTCACATCATATTTCACAAAAAAATAAGTATTATCAAAAGCCTTGTACCTTAAGCTTACACAGTTTTTTCTTCTGAGTCTCTTCTATTAGAATTAATAAAATAAAACCTACACTATTACTTAATGGATACAGCGAAACCTTGATACAGAAAATGTTTGATAATTATCATCCATCTTCCAGATTGCAATTTGATGTTAAAAGGATTAGCATATCCTACCTTAAAGGAACAGCTGAACAAATAGCAAGGACCCTTCACAGATATATAATAAATTTAGTTTAATCCTTTATCCAAGTGTAAGCAAACATAGTTTGCACCTGAAGTATCTTCAGGACTGAGGCAACTCGTGGTAAAGGTGGACCAAGCTCTCATCTCTCCTTATGTTAGTATCTCCCATAGTGCAAAGCACATCTCCTTGCAGAAATTTATAATGATATGCATTGGTGATACCAAGGTGGAAGCAATGGAGAAGTCATTATTTACCTATACGACTTGCCAAAAAGTGTCTCACCTTATTATTAAATTACTCTGGATTTAGAGAAAGATGTTGGAAGTTTTTTCCCACTTGGTTAGACTATAATAAATTTAGTTTAATCCTTGATTCAAGTGTAATTGTCCAATATTGTAAATATTTTATTTACAATAGAGATCTTAAATTACTCTGGATTTAGAGAAAGATGTTGGAAGTTTTTTCCCACTTGGTTAGACTATAATAAATTTCGTTTAATCCTTTATCTAAGTGTAATTGTGCAATATTGTAAATATTTTACAATATTAGCATATAAAAGGATTAGCATATCCTATCTTAAAGGACCAACTGAACAAATAGCAAGGACTCTTCACAGATATATAATAAATTTAGTTTAATCCTTTATCCAAGTGTAAGCAAACAAAGTTTGCACTGAGGACTGAGGCAACTCGTGGTAAAGGTGGACCAAGCTTCCATTTTTCCTTATGTTAGTATAATGCAAAGCACATCTCCTTGCAGAAGTGTATAATGCTATGCATTAAGAGAAGGGCCAGTACCTAGACTGGTTTCGACCTTTATTGAGGTCTCGTCAGTGGGAGCCAGACCCAGAGGTGCAATATTGTAAATATTTTACACTTGGATAAAGGATTAAACTAAATTTATTATAGTCTAACCAAGTGGAAAAAACTTCCAACATATTTCTCAGTTTCTCAAATCTAAATCCAGAGTAATTTAATAATAAGGTGAGACATCTTTTTGGCAACTCGTATAGGTAAATATGACTTCTCCATTGCTTCCACATTGGTATCACCACCTCTGGGTCTGGCTCCCACTGACGAGACCTTAATAAAGTTCGAAACCGGTCTGGGTAGTGGCCCTTCACTTAATGCATAGCATTATACCTCTCCCCAAGGAGATGTGTTTTGCATTATGGGAGATACTAAGATAAGGAGAGATGAGAGCTTGGTCCACCTTTACCACGAGTGGCCTCAGTCCTGAAGATACTTCAGGTGCAAGCTTTGTTTGCTTACACTTGGATAAAGGATTAAACTAAATTTATTATAGTCTAATCAAGTGAAAAAAACTTTCAACCTCACAGATATAATTTGTGTACGATACCCTGATATAATACCCTGTTCTTGTCATCTTTTCTATTTTGGACAAACTGGCTGTTCTGTTATGATGGATAGTCCTATTAGAATTGAAGAATTCCTATCAGAATTTTTTAATTGTGTGATTCCCTATGCCACCATCCTAATCTTAATTAGACTGACTGTATGCCTATCTCTTAGTTTTGGGAAGTGATTGCTATTAATTTTTTATACTTTTTTTAAATTAATTAATTATACATCTATTCCCATGTCTTTCAACTCTAATACTATTTCCTCCTACTTTGTAGCTGCAACCAAGACACGTGATATTATATGCACCATATATGACTCATTCCTGTATTCAGAATTTAAATATTGTTACCAGTTCTTCTGTCTTCTGCCTGAAAGAAGCTCATGATATATCAAGTCCTATATTTTTGACTCATTTACAGTTTTACACATGTAAGAGAAAATTAAATTACATTTAGTTTTCTCTTACATGTGTAAAGCTGTTATTTAAAAATTATATTATGTCTAATGTGCATGTCTCTATTAAACTTCTAGCAACCTTAATATAAAGGTTGTGAAGTTGAGTAGCTATTTTATTTTATGTCAAGTACTGTTATTACTTCAACAAGGTAGCTGTCTCCATAATATTTTTCATAATGAATGAATGAAAGAAAGGAATTAAAGAATTTTGTTAACATAAAAATTCACCATCTTCTTCAGTCAGCCATGACCCATTATTAATGTCAGAACAAAAATTAATTTTTTTTTCATGTAATGAACTAGAGCTATTGCACAAACTGAATAAGAATTCAGCAATAGGTGTTGATAGGATGTCAGCACAGATATTAAAAGAGTGTTCAGCTGAACAGGGAAGGTTCCATAGGAGTGGAAAGAATGTGTGATAATCCCCATTGCCAAATAGTGGTGCAAAGACTGATGTGTGTCTAACTTTTGACCTATCATTATAAGAACTTGTATGCAAAAATGGGGTGACAGAGAAGTATATGTTTTACTATGAACAGGATGGATTTACTAAGGGAAGATTATGTTTCAGCAACTTACATTTCATAATAATGTTACCATTGAGTTACACAAGGGAAATGGATACATCATTATACATTTAGACTTTGCTAAGGCTTTAACAGAACACAGCATGGAAGAATGTTGCATAAATTGAAGAATATGGGATTGATTATAAATTATCAGTGTAAGTAAGAGAATGGCTTATTAACAGATATCAAAAAGCAGTATATGGTGAATGTGAGTCTACAAGATTTAAAGTATGAAGGGATCAGTCCTTCATACAATGTGTCTTTACATTAATGACATTGGGAAGGATTTGACAGGTGACATATATCTGTTTGCTGATGATGTAAAAATATATAGGGTAATGTGGCTGATAATCAGCACTTTCAGAATGATTTGAATTGGCTGGAATTTAGGCCATATAAAAATGGCTGTGAGTTCAAATGTTAGTAAATGTAAAGTCATGCATTTTGATATGATAAGATATCCAGTGTATTATTATATTCATAGGGTTATGCTAGAAGAAACTGGTCAGGCTAGGGATTTTGGAGTTTTAGTAGACAGGAAGTTGTGGTTCACGGGTGCATATTCCAAAGATTGCAAATACAACTCAGGATAATTGCAACAAACTTTGATATGTAAAGATAAGGATATTATTTTGCTTCTTTACAAGGCCTTGATATGACCCTCCCTTGGACTATTGTGTGCAGGTCTGGTCTCCTGTAAACATCTTTGCAGAGATTGCAAAGGAGGGTGTTAAATATGATATAGGAATGTGGAATACAGATCGTGAAGACCAGAATTTGTGGACTGGAGCCACTAGCAAGGAGGACTTGATATGATTTAGACATTCAAACCAGTAGATGGAATTTTTCCTTTTATGAAGATTGCATCTATGATGTTGAGAATGAATGCAATGAAGAACAGGTCGAGAGTTAGATTTTTCTCCTACAGAGTGGTACATGATTGGAATTGATTGCCTTTGGAGGTTGTAAGCACAAGTAGTATGAATGAATTCAAGAAAAAGTATGAGAGCTAGCGTGGGTGATATCTGGCCTCTCTCGATGGATCCTGACTTCCTTGGAAATCTCTCTTAATCATAATAAACTTTGGTCCAAATGTTCATAATAAAACATTTTTGCTTTCTTGCTTCAAATGTTCAGTCACTTATTTTTTTAATAAGTACTTTATTTCTCTGTGTTTTCTCTGCACTGTATGGCAGATTTATTTTCCATTTTTATTATTATTATTTGACACCTCCAGGTCCAAGGACTCACTGACCCCAACTACACCAATGCCATCTACTGCTGACCACCACTGGTATTTCCACAGACAATCGCAAACATCCATGCCCACGGCACAATTTGAACTCACAACCTTTTGGCTGGAGAGTGGATACGCTAATCACTTGGCCAACCAGGCCAGCACCTGGTTTGCAACTTTAAAAAAAAAAAAAAAAAATCTTTCCTATGGAAACAATCTTTTTACTCCATTGTAGTTTCTGTTTTTTTTTTTTTTTTTTTTTGTTCTGTTGCCCTTAGCACTCCAATTTCATTTTTTGGATATTCTGATATTGAATTGTCTAAATCTCACATATGAATTCTCATGATTTGGAGAAACTAATAGTGGAGTAGATTCTTTATTCATGCCAAGAACAGCTTCTCTCCACCATTACAGTTTCATGTGACATTCAAAAGATAACTTTTTTTTAAATCTTTTTCTGCAGACTGTAAATGCTTTATCAGTTCTTGCTAACTTTCCTATTTTAGAAACCTAAACTAATAATAGAATAATGGTATAGTATATCAATACGTGTTGTAATAACTTCAATATAACTTGTAATTCTGTGGTTTTTGACTTATCCGAAACCAACTGTTTCCTATTTTTAAATCATTTCTGATTTAACAATCTAATAACCTTTGTCCTTCCTCATTTCTTTTACCGAAACCAAATGGGCCCAGAATTTTTTCTACTTCTGTTCTTTCTTCTCCAGCCTATGCACTAAGAACTTCTAAAATGATTACACTTATTCTGAGTAACATCCTCCAGCCGTTCCTCAAATAATATCATTACCTCCATATCTAAACCTTGTTGTGGTGTATATGCCTGGATAAATGAGATTCATTTTCCATTATTTTCAAATACAAGCTTCCTTATGCCATCACTAATTCCATCACACTCTGTGAGTCTGTCATTTACTTCTTTACTAATCGACACTGTTTTTTGATTGGTGATCTGCTCCCTTCCAAAGCAAAACAAGGTCTCCTCTTAAATTTTCTTCCCATATTTTTTTTTTTCTGTTTTTGCTCAACTCAAAACATTTAATTTCCTCCCCATCATAACATCCATTAACTCTTTCTCACCTACAAGTGTCAATATGCTCAGTGTTCCTGTTCTCAGTTTCCTTTCCAGTCCAGGTCGTTTATCATTTATATCCATTTCTTTTATTATTATTATTACATGACACCTCCAGGTAATCCAAAGATTCATCAAGGGAGGGCACCTACTCTACAACTCTCTCTCTCCCCACCACCACCACTCAATCCACCAACTACACAACTAACTGCAACTACCATCATTATCTACACCAACGCCATCTACTGCCCACTACCACCACTAGTATTTTCACAGATAATCACAAACATCCATGCCCATGGCAGGAATTGAACCCGCAGCCTTTTGGCTGGAGATCGGAGAACTTTTACTTCATTAAATCTATTGTTGGCTTGCTGGGCCTGTTACAGCTTCAGCCTGCTAGGTAAGTCAAACACCTAGTAGAGAAGGCAGACTTCTACTGCAAGAATGACAGTAAAAAAAAAAAATTAAAAAAAAGGAAAGATTCACTGCTAGCCCTCAAAAAACTCTAATAGCATTGAGTGGAAGGAGCAAGAAGATTATGGACCAATCTACAGATAATAACATAACAGATGTGTTATTACATCAAGTATCAAGTAAGGCGAGGATCAAGAATCAGTAATAGATGATTTCATTCATGATAAAGATTGGAGCAAGGTAGTCATGAACATCAAAGGTTTGCCTTCAGTTGACTTAGATAGAAAGCATAGACCATTTGTAATGTGTAGTCACTTGTAAGGTGTATAGAAGATAAATGTGGCAATAAAAAGAGAGAGAGAAAAAGCTGAAGCTATGTACATTAAAACAGTCTGAAGTAAAGCAAGAATTTAAGTTTTGGATTTGGTCCAAGATCCTTGAGTTAACTGTGGATAGTGTAGACAAGGAATGGAAAAAATTTTTAGACATAGGTGGGAACAACAGAAGAGGTGTATGGAAGAACAAGTGGAAGCAAAAGAAGGAAAAGAAACATACTTGTGGAACGAGAGAGTTAAAGAATCAGTCAAGTTAAAAAATAAAGCTTTTCAGAAGTGAAGCTTATGAAGACTAGATCAAATGATCTTAGTTAAATCTATTAAATAAAGTTAGATCTATTAAATAAAGATGAAATAAATTACAATGAATACAATGATGAGAGATAAATAGGAAATGAGTCTGTCAAAGGTTGAAGAAGCATTAAGGAAGATAAAGAATGGGAAATCCCCTGAGATAGATAGTTTGCTGTTGAACTAATCAGAACTTCTGCTAGTACATGATTGAAATGGTTATGTGGTATCTTCAGACTGATCTGGAGAAAAAAGGTACCTGATGATTGGACCAAGGGGAATTATTGTTCCATTACATAAATGAAGCTCAAGAAGGGAGTGTTCTAACTATAGAGGAATAACATTATTGTGTCAGTGTGCAATCATTTGTGAGAGGATAATGGCAAGAATTAAAGATAAAATAGAGTAAGGTCTAAGAGAAGAACAGTTTGATTTTTCAAAAATGGCAATCAACTGTTGTTCTGTTTTTTGTTGTATGAGAAATGATGGAAGGACACAGGGAATTTCGAAGGAGCATGTTTGTGCCATTTCTTGATTTAGAAAAAGCCTCTGTTTGGGTTCATCGGGAAAAAGTCTGGGAAAGTTAGGAAAAGATAAGCGGGGAAAAAAAAGAAATAGTAGTAATAAGTAGCAAAGAATATGTATTATGTTAAGTCTAAGAACTTAGCAAAAATGGACTGCAACAAGGAAGTGTCTTATTTTCATTGCTATTCATTGGCGTGATGAAAGTGTCCTCGATATGATTAATGACTTGAAAGGAGAAACAGCCATTTGCAGATGATTGGTGATTTGGACATATTCAGAAGCAAACTACAGGAGAATCTGGACAAATGGAACAGTGTGACACAGAACTGTGGACTACATATTAATAGCAGGAAGAGTGATAGTGTGGTTTTAAATCATAATGGAAATAAACATTAATTGTGTTAGACTTAATGGGTGAGATTTGAAGAGTAGTGAAAACTTTACATATCTAGGGAGTATACTTTCTAGTGATGGAAGTTTAGACCTGGAGATAGTGAGGACGATTTCACTGGTCCAAACTTTAGATCTCAATTAAGTGCAAATTTTTGATTAACAAAAGGTACCTTTTGACTTATGCAATGGAGACTAACAGTAAGAGACATAAATAGATTACAAGCAGTAGAAATGAAAATTTTAAGGAATTTTATTAAAATACAAATTTAGTTTGCAATCAGAAATCAAGAATAGTTATGTTTCCTAGATTTACTTATTCTGAAGTTCTTAAAGTAAGACAGCCATTGGAGCATACAGCTTTCTGTATATATACAAAAAGAAATCCATTACAAGAAGATACATTGATTCTATGCCCATCATCTGCATCCTTCTCTGAAATCAGGCACTTGGTTCATGAAAAGCATGCATTTTTCTCAGCAAAAGATCTTTTTAATGACAAAAACTCCAACCCATTTAAGCCCACATTTCCCGTAGACAATGTCCATATTTATCTTTACATATCGTTACAAGTCTCTCTTCATTTTGTACACTTTCTGAGAGATTGCTTTCAGAGACCAACTCATCTTGTGACATTCAGTTTTCTGCTCTTATTTTCTTTCTTTTCTGTTGTAGAGAGATCCCAAGTTCTCTATTCCTATGTTTTGGATTAAGCATAATAATTTGGTTTTGCACATCAAGGTATTTCTTTCAAGCACAGTGATCCTGCTGAAGATTGAAAGCTTATATTAAAAGAAGCTCATTTTTATTAGGAAAATTGTACAAATAAAGCCTTGAAACTCTTCAGCTTCATCAGTTTTGGGCAGTAATTTTGCTAAATACTCCTCACTGATGTGATGTAAACGATTAAAAGTTATATATTTTCAACTGAATGTATTTTACTGTTATAGTATTACAAATTGAGCTTTAATTCTCTAATAGTAGGCAGTGTTTTTTTAATTGTTAGTTTGCTTATAACCATTACACTTGTTGCCAGAAATTGATCAGACTGGATAGAAAATTTTGCCTTCAGTATAGAATAATGTTTTTATTTTATTTAATTAATTATTCTAATGTTGTTAACTTAAATCTCATTTCACAGAATACCAAAGGATAATGGAGAAATAAACAAAATGCATAGACAGTTGAGGAACATATTGATTTCTGATTCACAATATTATTTTAGAAACTTAAACTCACAGTTATGGTAACCCTCAATTATCTGAGGATAGCAGGAATCACTTTGTTGGTTAGATAACTGAAGAAGAATTATATGGTATTGTATCAGAAGTCATTTGACACAATAATCCAATTCCAGGAGTGATAGGTTGAAGGTTGGATAACTGCAAGACCATTGTATATTCATATGCAGGAATAAGTTTAGAGAAAACACTTATTATTAAAATAAATAAATAAATAAATAAAAACAGTATATTCAATTGGAAAAATCTGTCAAAGGAATAGAAAACTAGCAATTGCTAATTATAACAAGGGGGGGGGATAATGATGATCCAAAAAATCATTCATCTCTAAGCATATTAAATTCTTCCTGCAAAATTTATATAAGAAACTTACAGAATATTGGAAGATTTCTTTCTGAAATCATAGAATGGTTTAAGAAAGGACATTCATGTATAGATCCATCTTTCACTCTAAAATTAGTTAAAAATTAGTTCTAGAATTAGAACCCAGAAGGGAGGGATGTAAAATCTAAGAAAACCTTTTATTTTAAAATATTAAGAATGATAAACATTGCAAGAGTTGTTTAATGCATATGAAAAGATCTTCTTCCTCTTCAACTCATCTGGCCCTTAGGATGGGTAGAGTCCCATGGTGAAGTGTAAGGATGAATTAATTCAGCTGGTACATCACTTTTCTGCTGCATCCTCCCTAAGGACAAGTATTTATGCTGTAGATCTGTGTATTCATGGGGCTGGTTTTTTCCTGTTCTGAGGTAAGAAAAACATGCGTTTCCATGTTTTTCTTACCTTCAGGAATGGAAAAGTATTAACAGAAGAATAGAAGGTCAAAAAGAGTAATGCGAGGAACTGTACTGCAGAGAGGATGAGGAAACTTTGAAAGAAACATCCCAGGGGAATCTTGAGTTGGAACCACCTCCACTTAGTTATGCTGTTGAAAGAGCATGAAGGAGCTTTATAAACAGTAAGATCCCCCTGGTGCAAATCCAGGGGAATCTTTCTGTTATCGGAATCCAGGCAGAGGTAATTATGGCTAAGGGATATAGAGGGATAGGAGTGTTTCATCCTCAATTGATTATAGGGATAAGGGAAATAGGACTGTAGTCTAGAGACTGGAAGAAGTCCGTATTCATACTGCTGCGCAAGAATGCAGATATAAAGGTATTTCAAGAACTATAGAACTATTAGTTCAATATCTCATGCAAGCAATATTCTGCAAAAGATTATTCTAAATAGTATTAGGCCAAAGTTGAGATGCATGAGGAACAGGCAAGTTTCAGGAAAGGCATGGTACAAAGATCTTCTTAGGCAGATTATTGGGAAGTACAAAGAGTTTAGACATTCCTTTGGTAATCCTGGAATGATGCGAAGGACACTGACTTGTAGAAGTAGGGAGATTCTTGTTCTGTAGTATAAGGCTTTGATTAGGCCACACATGGACTATTGTGTAGATTTGGTCACCCGGTTTTCAGAAGGATGAGATGTTGGAAAGGTCCAAAGGTGACTGACTAAGGTAGTTTCTGACCTCTGGAATGTTGAGTATGAAGAAAGATTGAGAAGCTGTAATTTGCAGAGTCTGGTGGACAGGAGGAAGAGGGGAAATATGATAGAGACCTACAAGTTGGTAAGGGGTTGTTATGGGATCAATGCTGGAGAAGTTATACATAAAATAGGGGAGAACCAGAGGTCATCCTTGGAAACTGTATAAAGAGGATGCGAGTAGGGGAGTGAGAGGCAGTTTTTTTTTCGTGCAGAGTTGTGAATGATTGGAATGCCTTGCCTGAGAGTGTGGTTTCTGCAAGGAGTTTGAGTGTGTTTAAGACACGGTATGATGAGCTGTGTATGTGAGAGATAAAAGGACCTCTCAGATGAGTCTTTGACTCCATTAGGTCTCGGGGTAATAATAATAATAATAATGTGCTTTATAGACTACTCAGAAGCTTTTGACTGTGTTTAGCATGTGAAATTCTGAGAAGTAATGAATAAAGTAATGGATTTTCTGAAACACATTATTGGGATAGCTAATTTGTAGTGAACAAGAAGCCACAGTTATGAACCGGTATTTAGATTACCTGTGGATTCAGGTAAGCAAGAGTATTAGGCAGAGATATGTACTTTCTTCTCATCTATCCATCATCTATACTGAGGACATCATAAATATACCATTGGATCTGGAGATAGGAATTAAGATAGATGGATCAGCAATATGATATACATGTTATATGGTACGTATTATAACAACAGGGATGAGCAAACCTTGACAGAGGACATAAATCAACTCTAATATGACAAAAATTACAGATCTTGAAGAAAGTATAGACATAGAAAGTCTTGAAATACAAGCATAATGAAGAAATAATTGAGAGGGGCAGAAAATTTCAGTATCTGGATCCATTGTTAATTTGAAGAATTGCTGCTTAAAAAAAAGACAACAGAAGAAGATTAGGAAAATAGGCAGAGACTTATCTAAGGTCTCTCTGACAAATCTATCACTAACTGAAACAGAATTCTGATGTTATCTTTGGATTTTAGACTGAAATGAAAAGCAGAAAAATTGATGGAGCTTAGGAAGGATCAGTAGAACTATAAGACTCCTTAAGTTTATTAACAGAATCAAACTGATATGCTTTGGACATATAATAAAAATAAAATAATTAAAAATGCCAAAAAATTGTATTCTTGGTTTAATCCTTTATCCAAATGTTAGCAAACAAAGTTTGCACCTGAAGTATTTTTAGGAGTGGGCAACTCATGTATAAACACTAATGACTTCATATCACTTGCCTTAGTATCCTATAATGCAAAGCACATAACCTTACAGACATTTATAATACTATGCATTATAGGAAGGGTCACTACCCAGACCAGTTTCGACCTTTATTGAAGTCTCATCAGTGGGAGCCAGACCCAGAGGTGATAACAAGGTTGAAGTAATGCAGAAGGCATATTTTCATATATGAGTAGCCAAAAAGTGTCACACCTTATTACTAAAATACTCTGGATTAGAGGTAGTTGTTGGAAGTTTTTAGGTTTTTTATTACGTAAATATTTTGTCCTAGGTATCTTAGGACATCGTCAGTACAGTATGGCAATACTAGGAATGACAAAAGAAAGGGTGCATCCGTTCAATGGAATCCAAATTGCATGCAGTGGCTCGTTGCGGCCTGAACTTAAATTAAAATTAAATTGAATTAAATTACTTAAAATAAATTAAAACTAATTACAGTTATGTTATTATTTTACACAATTTTGTATGACAATTTCCCATACTTTAGGGATGGCAAGAACATCATTGCGGTTTAGATTTGGTCTGTGGAGTAGGGCTTCAGCACTTTCTTTATATAAGCATTCATATTTATATGAAGATCTGTGTAGAAGTTTTATCTTTTTCCAATGGATCTTATGGTTTGGGTTTTCAACTCTGTGTTGAGCGAGGCCTGATTTTTGCGGTTTGATGAGACGAATATGGTCTTGATGTTCCGAAATGCGTTTAAAAACTGATCTGCCTATCTATCCAAAATAAGAGAGTTTACTGGAGCCTGAAACCTCGTATACACCAAGTAGCATAGGTGAAAGTTTGTCTTTAGGTGAGGGTAACAAGTTTTGGATCTGGTTGATGGGTTTGTAGGTGGCAGCAAGATTGTATTTCTTCATAATTTTCGAGAGCCATTCGGAGATGCCTTTGATATAAGGTATGGGAATCCTATGGGATTGTTCTTGTCTAGGTTAAAGTGTGGAGAAATTGCTGATGATTTTTTGAGTTGTTTTGAGATTATAACCATTTAGAGTGGCTGTGTTTTTGATTATTTCCAATTCTTGTTTTAGAGAATCCTCGGAGGAGCATAATCTGTGTGCTCTGGTTACCAATGATTTAATGATGCCAAATTTTTGAGAGGGATGATGAGTTGAAGTATTGTGAATGTAGCGGCCTGAAAATGTCGGTTTGCGATAGACAGAGGTAGAGATGGAACCGTCTTCTTTTCTTTGGATGTGTAAATTCAGAAAGGGGATGCCTTGTGGGGATTCTCTTTCTAATGTAAATCTGATGCGAGGATGAAGGAGATTGATTTTTTCTAAAAACTGAAGTAGCTCTGGTTCGGAATGACTCCAGACTGCGAAAATATCATCGACATATTGAAGCCAGAGTTTTGGTTTGGGTTTGAACATGAGGATATTTTCTTCTAGATGTTCTATAAACAGATCTGCCAAGTTGTGTGACAAGGGAGACCCCATTGCTGTTCCCTCCTCTTGCTTGTAGATTTTTCCTTTCCATGTGAAGTAACCAGAAGTGATAACAAATTTGAAAAGTTCAACAATGTCCGACAGAAATTTTTGATTTAATAGGTCTACAATTTCTTTATGGGGGATATTGGTGAAGAGAGAGACGATGTCGAAGCTAATTAGCATGTCTGTTGTCAGCAGTTGAATGTCTTTTATTTTGGTGTGAAAATCTGTGGAGTTTTTTTATTGAAGATGTTGAATGGCCTATGTGGGGACGGAGAAGGTTTGATAAAAAAAACTTGTAAGTTGGGCTGCTAATTGAATCAATGACAGGTCTGAGTGGGACGTTGTTTTTGTGAAGCTTGGGTAAACCGTATATTCTCAGAGGTCTAGCATGGTATGTTTTGAGTTTTTTTGAAGTTTCTTCATCTAATGGCGTTGTTTCATCAAGTAGCTTGTTCAGTTTCTTCAGCTGTCTTTTTGTGGGATCATAGTCCAGTTTTGCATAAGTATTTCGGTCTCGGAGTAGTAGATTCATTTTTTGGTCATATGAAACTGTATCAAGAACCACTGTAGTATTTCCTTTGTCGGCTCTGGTGATGATTATATTTTTATTATGTTTTAAGGAGGTAAGAGCTTTCAATTCCGGTGGTAGAATGTTTAAAACTGAAGGTTTGGTATCAAAAATTATTTTTGCTATTTCAAAACGAAATTTGTTGGCTTCAATACTGTTGTGCTTGATGTTTCTTTCAATGTTGTATATGTAATCTAGATATGGGAGACGTTTAGGGGGACGTTTTGTCATTCCTAGTATTGCCATACTGTACTGATGATGTCCTAAGATACCTAGGATGAAATATTTATGCAATAAAAAACCTACTACTGTGGTTCACGTGTGTTAATTTTAGTCATAAATTAAAGATGCCAAGAAATTATATACAGGTTTAATCCTGTATCCAAGTGCAAGCAAAAAAAAGTTTGCCCCTGAAGTATTTTCAGGACTGGGTGACTCATATGCATATGGGAGCCAGACCGATTGATGAGACCTGAATAAAGGTCAAGCTAGTCTGGGTAGTGACCTTTCCCATAATGCATAGCATTATACATGTTCTATAATAAATTTAGTTAAATCCTTTATCCAAGTGTGAGCAAACAAAGTTTGCGCCTGAAAGTATCTTCAGGACTGGGGTAAGGAAGTACAAGACCAGGCAACTCATTGCAAAGGTGGAGCAAGCTAACATCACTCCTATCTCAGTATCTTCCATAATGCAAAACACATCTCCTTGCGGATATGTAAAATGTTATGCATTATACATATATAATTAATTCCTAAAGATACTTTCAGGCGCAAACTTTGTTTGCTCACACTTGGATAAAGGATTTAACTAAATTTATTATAGTCTAACCAAGTGAAAAATAAACTTTCAACGTTATACATGTTCATAAGGATATGCATTACAATACTAAGGCAAGTGATGTGAAGTCATTATCATTTATATACGCGTTACCTAGTCCTGAAAATACTTCTGGCACAAACTTTGTTTGCTTACACTTTGATAAAGGATTAAACCAAGAATATAATTTCTTGGCATCTTTAATTTACAATAAAAATAAAAGATGGACTTGTTATAACAGTAATAGAGGATAAAGTTCCTGGAAAAATGGACAAGTGGTAGAATCTCAGTGAGATAGATGGAGTATCCAGAGGGACTGGTTTTCATAGAGTTGAAGCATTAAGAAAAGCCTACAGTAGAACCATCTAGTGAAGATTCATGTGGCACATATGAGTTTGCTAACCTCATGTAAAATTATGGATGTAGATGTCCTGAACCTTATACTTCTCATGCAACTATTCTCCACTTTCCTGTTTATATTTCATAAATTATATGATATATTAACCAAAAGTACTGGAACTGTGTGTTATGTGTGCCCATGTCTTCCTGAAAGTAGATAGTGCTGCATTGCTTCATTACAAATTTTGTTTTATAAAACTGCTTTAGAGATCTTTCAAATGCAGCAGACTGCTATCAACCAGAAACCTTCATCATTTGTTGTCCAAATTTCCCAATAAGTGCCTGTAATACATTAGTCCATGATTATTATTTTCATTGACTGTTAATTTAATCATCAGAAATTTGTTACTGCATGCAAAATAGTCAATCATTACTTCAGGTGGCCTAAGATGTTTAAGTGAAGATATATTTTTCTAAAATGACAAAATTGGACACATGAGAATTGGTTGCATTCTCTGTGAAAATGCTACCTTCTGCACATATATTGCATTTGTGCAGCAGAATTTTTTTGACTAACAGCTCTCATCACACATGATATGTGAGATGCTTCAGAGATCAGGCATGAACCATGGGCAATACTAAAGATGGCAACAAAGGATAACTACCAATGATATTTCCAGCTGCAAAAATACAGTACTTGGTGTACAAATTTGTAATGGACGTATTTTGAGAGGAGCAACCATAAAAGTTAAAATTTACACTTTGTGCTGCACTTCTTATGGAGAAAATAAACAGATTCATTTTGTAAGTTGGATTTTATTCTGAGATATTACTGTTGGATCGTATTATTCAAGTAGTATATAAATGTACACTATCTACTAGTAATTGTCTAAACACATTAGCAATTTACAATTGATACCAGCAGGTGAACCCTAATATCAGGTATGTCCACCTTTGGCTTTGATCACTTCCTTCACCCTTTGAGGGAGTCTTTCCACCAATGTGTGGTAGACATCAGGTGGAATTAGTCTCCATTCCTCCATCAAAGCAGCACTGAGTTCAGCAACAGATTGAAGACATGCTGTTCCAATTCATCCCATAGGTGTGTGTGATGGGGTTGAGGTCAGGACTCTGCACAGACCAGGGCAGTCGTTTAACACCCATCTCTTCATAGCATTCTATAACAGCCTCAGTTTTGTGGCATTATCATCTTGATAGTAACACTGGTTCATTTCATAAAATCTCCACAGCATAGGCAGCACCTGATTATCGAGCATATCAAGGTATTGAGCTGCCTTCATGGAACCACGGACAATGACTAGTGGTCCCACTGCAAACCAGCTGAATGCATCCCACACTATTACTCCACCACCACCACACTTTACTGTGGATACAGCACTAGGCTGCTTCCACACCCTGCCATCAGACTAGAAACAGGTGAACTTTGATTCATTGCTCCAGAGTACCATTTTCCACTTGTCAATTGTCCAGTTCACATGCTTTTTGCACCAAGCCAGACAATCCTCCTTGTTCACTGTTGTGATGTTCAGCTCGTGTTCCATAGCTCTTCCATGGAAACTCAGTAAATGGAGTTCTTTTTGTACATTATTAGTGCTCACCATGGTGTTACTGGTGCTCTGGAACTCATCATGGATGGTCTGTGCCGACTGTAGCTGGTTTTTGCATGCCACCCATTTTAAAACCTTCCCCTGTCAGTTATTTTTGGTAGCTGCCCCAGGTGTTTTCCTGCACTAGCAATACCAGAACATCTTCATTTGTTGATCGCATTGCCAACCGTTGGTTTTGGATGGTCCAGTTGAGTGGCATTGGCACATATGGACATGCCACCAATATGATAGCCCACAATGACACCTCTCTCAAAGTTACTGAGTTCATACCATCTTGCCATACCACCTATATTCAACTGCTATAATGAAATACTGCTTTCTACTATTTGTACACCAGTTTTTATTTTATTAACAGACTTGGAATGTTCCATAACTTCAAATAACACTGGTGTCTGGACAATTATTGGTAGATAGTGTACATTGTTATAATTATTACTTTTTTTTTATTTATATACTTAAAAGAAATTTCCTATTCATATGTTCTTTAATGATCCTTTTTCATGATTTAAACATAGAAAGTTATGAGCAGTAAATATTTCTGTTGCCTTTGTTTTTAGCCACCAGACAATCTAGGAGATTTACCAAAGCAGGTAGGAAATAAGACTGAATGTGCATTACTTGGGTTTGTGTTAGAACTGGGCAAGGATTACCAAACAGTGAGGGATGATATGCCAGAGGAGAGGCTGCATAAAGTGTATACATTTAATTCCGTTAGAAAATCAATGAGTACAGTAATTCCGCTAGAGGGAGGAGGCTTCCGTGTCTTTACAAAAGGTGCATCTGAAATTGTCATGAAAAAGTAAGTGTTCTTTTGCATTATTGTACTTTGAATTTTTTTTTTACATTTGTTCTTTATTGCCTATTTGTTTCATAACACATACATTAATGAAACTGAGAGGCATATATGTAACTAAATTCATTTCATCATGAAAGTGAGCATTTGCTAAGCACATTATTATTAAGAGAGACCTCCAGGGAGTCAGAGACTCATCGAGGGAGGCCACATACTACACACACTAGCTATCATACTTATTCTTGAATTCATTCACACTGCTTGCACTCACAACATCCAAAGGCAATCCATTCCAATCACGCACCACCCTCTGAGAGAAAAATCTAGCCCTCACACCCTTCTTGGTGGCCTTCAAAGGAGTACTTTTCTCCTTTGAAAAATTCCATCAATTGAAATCTTGTATGATCCGTTCAGAAATTTGTAAGTCTCAATCATATCACCCCCCCCCCCTCTTTCTCTTGTTTACTAGTGTCTGCAGTCCACAAATTCTCAATCTGACTTCATAATCAGTATTCCACAATCCTGATATCATTTTTAACACTCTCCTTTGTACTTTCTCCAATATAACAGAATCACAATAGAAACCAGAAGACCAGACCTGCGCAATAGTCCAAGTGAGGTCTTATCAAGGCCTTGTGAAGAGGCAAAATAACATCCTTATCTTTACATGTGAATGTTCATTTCAGCATTGCAATTATCTTTTGAGTTGTATTTGCAATCTTTGTCATATGGCCCCTAAACTTCAACTTCCTATCTGTTAACACTCCAAGATTCCTAGCCTCATCAGTTTCTTCTAGCCTAATCCCACCAATATAATACGACATTGGATATCTAATATGCCGAGGTGAATGAAGAAAATTATAACTGGTTGAAGTGTAAAATTGTTACTGTAATTTATGGAGGTGGCTCTAATAATATGATCACCCACTGTAGATGCTGCTTGGGGATTTATTCAGAGATATTTAGCAACAGCAATCTTTAAGTGTGTTTCAAAGTGCAAAGACTAAATAAGGTAGAAGTAAAATAGATGAATGAAGGCATTAAGCATAGTCTAAGAAGTAAAATGGATGAATGACGATATTAAGCAATGCAGTCTGGAGGAAGAAAGCATTATGGAAGTAGCACAAGATGAATGGTAATAATCAGTTACATGAAAACCGGCCAGGAAGGTGACTCAGTTGGTATGCACAGCAGAAGTGCGTTATGAGCAGAAATTAGCAAGCCAAGATAAATCCTAGTGTTGTTTTGATGTCTCAAGTAGAAGAAAGAATGATTTAGGGAAGATGATGTTAGGGGAATAAAATGGGAGATTGGTAAATGCTGCAGAGGATATAGTTGAGGTATTAAATGAGCAGTTTATCAGGATATTTGCACTTCAGGAGTATGACGGCATAAGGAGCTTGGGTGTAGAGGATATGGTGGAGAAGGGACTGATAATGAGTAGGAGGGTATATAAGGAATTAAGTAAACTTTGTGCTTATAAGGCAGTAGGGTTTGACAACATATCACTTTGTGTCTTGAAGGAATGCTCCAGGGAGTTAAGAATATTCTTGACATACCTGTTTGATATGAATCTTTCAACAGGGAAGGTTCCAAAGGAGTAAAAAGAGGTTAACTGTTTTGCTTCACATGGAAGAAAATAAGGCTGAGGAGGCTACTAATTATATGCTGGACTGTGTATCTGCAGTTGGGGGGTTAAGATCTTGGAGAGATTGGTAATAGATAGGATTCTGAATTGGATTGATAATAGAGTATTTTGTAAGATAGTCTGCATAAGCTTGTTAAGGGGAGTTCATGTTTTAGAATGCTGATTAGCAGTTTTTTTATTTATGCAACAACAACAAGGTGACAAATTCACTGAATAAAGGGATGCAGATACAGGTGGGAGCTTTGCAGATGCATATGACAAGATTCCACATAAACCTCTGTTGCATAAATTGGAACAAATGGGGATGAATGTGAATCTCCTGATTCAGATTAGGTGGGGGGGGGGGGGGGGGGCTGATGGACAGATACCAAATATTGGTTTATTATTATTATGTGACACCTCCAGGGAGTCCAAAGACTCATCGAGGGAGGGCACCACTCAATCCACCAACTACAGTGAGCCTCATCATCTACACCAGAACCTCTCATTCCACCAACTACAGCGAATCTCATCATCTACACCAACACCACCTACTACCCACCACCACCACTAGTATTTTCACAGACAATCCGAAACATCCATTCCCACAACGGGATTTGAACTTGCAGCCTTTTGGCTGTAGAGTCGGTATGCTAACCACTCCGCTAACGGCCAGTTTATTCAGGAGTTGAGTCAAAGAGGTGGCTAGTGGTGTAAAATAGGACTTAATACTTGGTCCTCTGTTCTTTAATTTGTACATCAATGACAGTGAAAATTATTTGACAGGAAATATTCAGTTGTTTGATGATGATGCAAAACTAGAGAGATAGTGAATGAAAGTGATGTAGAGAACCTGCAGCATGGCTTAAATACACTAGCAGTATGGGAAAAGGTCAAAGGGGCTGCCAATTTAATTTGGCCAAGTGTAAGATGATGAGCTTTGGGAAGAAGAGATCACAAGTTGTGTACTATATTGATGGAACCGTGCAGAAACTGCTGAGGCCAGGGCCTTCGAGTGTTTGTGAACAGGGAGTTGAAGTTTAGAGGGCATATTGCACAGGTAGCTAAAACAGCACATTGAATTACATAGTTGTTGAAGAACACACACACGCACTAACAAGCAGGGATGGAGAAGTAATTGTTTCACCTTTATAAGGCCACATGTATGGCAGAAATTGAAGAGATTGAATTTGAGGGTCTATGGGCTTCAAAAACTAGCTGATTGGCAAAAAAAGAGAAGATGTTAATGTATGTTATTAAATGGACTTTATAGGATTGGCATTGAAGGCTTTTTTTTTTTTCAGTACATGGCAAGAAGGAAGAAAACAAGGGGTCTGGTTAGCAATGGTGTTAGGACTAGATTTTTTTAAAGTGGATAATGGGTGGAATGAATAGCCAGAGGTGGATATGAGTGCTTCATCACTGAATGAAGCACAGGAGAGGTATTGTGGAGATATCTGTATAATAATGATAATAATAATACAGTGGTATACTTAGTGTTTTCAACCACCTTTGATAGACTGCCACATGACACACTGTTAACTGATTTGGAATGGGTGGAATTGAATAAGAGACTGGTGAGTTAGATAAGTGATTGGCTTCAGATAGGTATCAGCAGGTTGTGTATAGGGAGTAGTATCTCAAAATAGGAAGGTCACTAATGGTGTGATATAGGGTTCTCTTTTTGGGACCATTATTTTTTAACTTGTATGTTAATAATATTGGGACAGGCCTAATTATATGATGCTAAGTCAGGAAGAACTTTGAAGAGCAGAACAGATGTTGTGTCCCTACCGGAGGATCTGAATAGACTGTGTGTGTAGCTACCCGTTTAATGTTCAAGTGTAAGGTCTTGAAATTTGGTAGGTAAGAATGGAATGCCAATTATACAGTTGGGAAAATTTTGAAGGAAGTGAATCTAGGAGTAATGGTGGACAGAGACTTGTCCACCACTATAGTCATCCATAAGTTCTGTTCTTCTGCAGGTCCTTCACTTATTGCAAGACTTGAGAATTAGGGATCACAGTGCTAAAATTGTGAAAACATCACAACATATATTGGCAATTAATAAGGAGACCTTGGTTCCCTTTATTATACAAGAGAACCATAAGACCTTAATCAAGCTGCATGATATGACTACTGTACACACAGCAGGTCACCTGGTTTAAGAATGAGAATATTTAAGAGTGGAGATTGTCCAGATATATATAAATATAATAAAAAATAGAAAAATCTATAGCCTACCATTGGTACAAATGTACCAATGGTAGGCTATAGATTTTTTTTTTATGTAGCTCCCACAAAAATCTTTTAGTGTGGGAGCTACATAAAAAAATAAATAAAAATATTTCCAGGCCAGTTTATTCAGGAGTTGAGTCCAAGAGGAGGCAGGTGGCTAGTGGTGTAAAATAGGACTTAGTACCTGGTCCTCTGTTCTTTAATTTGTACATCAATGACAGAGAAAATTATTTGACAGGAACAGAGTGCAGAACTCTGGGGTGCTCCAGCATTGATGTAATAATTTGAAAGTAATGGAAAATTTTACAGACATTGTTTAAAGCATGCTGTTTATTTACTTAAACAAGATTTTTGCTTGTTCATCACTTTGTGATGTTTCCAGAATATTTTACTGTTCAGAGCATATCATACCACAAGTCCAGATGTAAAAAAAGGTAAGTCAAAGGAAATAATAGTGTTGGTTGGCACAAATGATTTGAGAGGTGAGAAGTATTCTATGAGGGAGAATGTAAAGGAGTTGTTACAAGAGGCAAAACTGAAGAACGAGAAGGGGAAGATTGTAAGTCTCCTAGCACATTATGATAGAGGCAAACTTAGAAAAAAGGTGCTGCTAGCTAATGAGTTTATATGTAGGTTCTGCAGAAAGAATGATGTAGGATTTCTGGATCTGTGGTCTGTATTTGATGGAAAAGATGATCTGTACAATGTGCATGGACTGCATCTAAATGGTTTGGGTGTTAGGTGTCTAGAGTAAGCTTTGTTCATTCATCATGCCCAATGAATTCTCTGGAAACATCACAAATTCAGGAAAACTTTAGCAATTAGAGTGAAAGCAGGTGAGTTTGTGAGAAGGTACCCATGAGGTGAGTGTGAGAATGAGCAAGTGTGGAATCTAGTCTCTCAACCAAAAATATTGAATAGAGTAATCAGTTCAGAAAGTAAAGTGGGTGGGGACCTAAAGGGATGCTGCAGTTTCTATATACTGATGCCAGAAGTATCAGGAACAAGAGGGAGGAGGTTTTGGCATTGGCTAGTGCAACCTCACCAAAAGTTATAGGCATTAGTGAGACATGACTAACAGCAGATGATGTAGTTACAAGGATAGAATGTAAAGGGTTTAGTATTTTCGGAGAACATAGAATGGAGGGAAGTACTGCTGATGATAGCAGGTGAATTGCAGCTAAAAAGAAAATAGGACATCGGCAAGAGGATTGGTTGCTGTTTATTTGAAGCAGTCTGGTGTGAGATTAATGCTAGTAAGGCAAAATATATAGTTGGTTGTTGCTATAGGCTAGGAAGTTCCACAGATGGAAGACATGCATCTGCAAATTAATACAGTGAGTACAGGTCAAGTGATTATTAGGTTAGTGGAGAATGGAGACTTCAATTATGGAGATATAGACTGGAAGGGAGAACGATCATATGGCAGGAAGGAAATGGAAACACGAACTGAGAGATGATTACTTGAGGCAGCATGTGATGTAAAACATAAACACAAATATAAATGGATGGAACACGTTCGAAGAATGAAAACAGAAAGATTACCAAAACAAGCCTTAAAGTACAAGCCATTAGGAAAAAAGAAAACCATGACGTTTTATTAAACGATTCAACGATGACTTCTAAGGCCAGAACAGGCCATGCTAGGCCTAAAAATCCTTGATATGCATGATAATGATGATGTTGATGAGCATGTGATGGAAGGGACTAGGGATGGGAGAGTATTGGACCTGGTCATTGGATCAGAAGAGCTATCCATAACAAAGGTTACCATATTGCCTCCAGTTATTGAAAGTGACTATGCAGTTTCGACTTGGGAGATTGTACAACATGAGGAATATTCTGTCAAGAAGGGGTATATGTGAATCTACAAGGCAGGTGATTATGACAAATTTAGGAAGAAACTTAAATCTGTGGTAAGTATTAACTAAGTATGTACTAACATCCTTACTGCAAGGTAAGGATGTTAGTAGTGCATGGGAGATAGTTAAGGATCATCTAGGTTAAATTGTATAAGTTAAGGTAAGGAGGGTAAATCAGGTAGGAGTTAGATGGATGAAAAATATCATTAAGCACGAGCTGCAGAAGAAGAAAATGTTCTGGAGGGTATATAAAGAGAAAAGGATACCAGCATGGTAAGGATGCAAAATCAGATTATGAGAAGAATCTAGCCAACCAGGCCAAAGGAAATCCCAAAGAGTTCTTTCATTATGTCGCTAGTAAGAGGAAGAATGACTATGGAAGATTAACCTTAATGAGTGATGATGGTCACGAGGTGACAGATGCAGATAAAATAATTGAGTTACTGAGTAACCACTTTGCAAAGGTATATCATCCTAGTGAGGTTACTCCTTTAACACGTGACACACTGTGGGAACAGAGGTGGATGAATTGAAGTTCTTAGGATATTGCAGAATCTCAGTGTAAATACAGCTGTGAGATTAGGTGGGATATCAGCTCATGTTTTGTAGAAAAGAAATGTGCAAGGAACTGGCAGTGCCTCTGACTAGGCTCTTTAATTTAAGTCTAAGCTCTGGTAGAGTTCCAAGGGAGTGGAAAGAGGGTAAAATAATTCCCTTTGCATAAGGGTGGTTCTAAGACTGCAGTAGCAAATCATAGACCAATCAGTATGTTCTTTAGTTATATGGCAAGTAAGAGAAAGAATGAGTATTGAAGATAAACCTTAATGAGTGCTGATGGCGACGAGGATATGGAATTGTTCTTTATATGAAGAAAAAATTTTGTTTCGAAGATAATTACAGTGGTGCCCAACTTTGGCTATTTTGTTATGGAACGATGTGAACAAAATTTCTTTTGTGATTTTGTTGTATAATGAAACCTGTGGAGCATTCATGACTAAACATGCACATTTAACCACAGTAATAAGATTTTTTAATAAGTAAATATTTCGTCCTAAGTATCAGAGGACATAGAGCCTTGTTTGAATTAACTGTACTGAAAATGTCCTATGATACTTAGGACGAAATATTCACTTATTAAAAAATCTTATTACTGTGGTTATGTGTGTATGTTTAGTCATTTCTTTCGTGATATTTTCCACAAACTACTGATTCTTTTTCAGCCAGGTGGAAGTGTTCATTTCTCCATATAGCAGAAGAAAACACTTACAAGACTACATCTGGCATCCCCACTACCATCATCTATGTAAAAAAAAAAGGAGGGGGGGGGGAGGCTAATAAAATATTCCCTCTCATTTCTATGATCTGTGTTCCGTAGTGCCTTACTACATCAAAAGGTAACAGTGCATATATATTAGATCAGCATTCTTATTCTGTTTCAGTTAGACCTTTAATAAAAAAAAATTCAATAGTTACAGATTTGTTTTTCTTCTCAAGAAAAGGTTACATTTCAATTTCATGCATCAAAGAAATGTCAAAATGAATCACAAAAATTCTCATTCCTCTCAAGATTAGTGTGTCATTTTTCCTGTCTCAAAACTGTCTACTTTTTTCTTTACACAAATCCAGATTTCCTCATTTAAGCTTTCCAGGTGTTTACCAGATTTAATAACAGTTCCAATAGCCTACATGTATCTCCATTATGGGAAATAGTACTTCTCCAATCTGCTAATCTTTCCTGTATTTTTGAGTCTGGAAATTAACTGATCTTTGTTATCTTACCTATGTTTTAGTAATCCATTGTTGAGTTGTTGTTTTTTTTATTATTATGTTTGTATATATTACTACTTCCCATTTTTTATAGTGAAGTTGTTTCTCATAAAACATGGTGAAAATGTTTTACCAATAAATGTGTATTTATACTTAAGTTATCAATAAGAATTTAGTTATAACTACATATTTCTTATATATCACTCCCTCACAAGCAAGTAAGAGAGAGAGAGATGATACCTATAGAAAATAAATGTTGTGTGTGTGCACAGGGATCAAGAGCAAAGTAATATGTTGATATTTCTCTAAAAAAAGTTGGAAGTTATATTCTTTGAGGAATACTCCATGAGGAAGGTTGTTTTGCTGAACTGAAATAGATGGAATGAAAGATGATAGGGATTAGCTTGTTCTATGAGTCAGCAGTTCAACTGTAAACAGTTGTTGGATAGTCTGACGCTGTAGGTTTAGCAAAGGTGTGGGGCATAATGGATGCCTGATCTTCAGAATGCCATCCATGGAAATATCTGGGGAAGAGGTACAATACAGAAACTGACCATCCATGAGACAGTAGCTGGAGAGTGTCAGTTTGACAGAGAGGAATCATCAATCAACTGAACTGCTCTCTTCAATGACATCAAAAATTCATAAAGAAGTTTTAGGTGCACTATGCCAAGGTTTGACAGATTTGGAATTTGTACTGAGTAAGTTAAGTAACTGGACAGATGAGAAAGTATTGTCTTAAACGAAAAATGATGCCAAGCTTTATAGAAACCAAATAGGCTATAGACATGAAGTGATTATCCCACGAACGACTAGGAGTAAGTGTTAGTCCAAAAAGAGGGATCTGTTCTTGACTGTTAAGTTGGGTAAGGGGAGAAGAACTAAGATCTTTTTTTTTTTTTTTTTCCGAGAAAAACAAACAAATACAAAACCGTTGGACTCATTGAAAGTAAACTAGGTTTTTATTGTCCCATTGCAGGGTGGTGTAGAGATCATTATTTAGAGTACATATTGTACATGATCTTATAGCTTGAGATATTTGAGCATCACAAGGTATGTTTGTATGACGAAGATGAATGGCGAATGCTATCATCATCAAAACTCTGAATAGCATTTGAGGTCATCTGAAGCAGGTTGTTTATGCATTTGAGGAAGAGATGGGTGGGCAAAATAGCACAGTCCTCTTGAAGACCCACATTATTATGAAAATTTGAAGTGAGAGAACAACATTCACAATTACATATAGTTTATAACCTGAGAGAAAACTGGTAATTCATTTACAAAGGGACGAATATAAACCATACTTCAGCAATTTCCCAAGATATTTCAAGTGCAACTGCATAAGTTTTTCTAAGCCTTTCCATGGCATGTGTCCAGAGGTGGGCGATGTAGGCCAAGAGATCTGTTGTGGCTCTTGATTGGAATTATCCATATTCATAGTCATTGATTAGGTGACAGTTCTCCAGGTACTGAAGAAGTTCATTGTTGTTGAACTTCTCCAGATGACACTGAGGTGATAGCAGCAGATAGATGACTTGAAAGCAGGCACTTATTACCTTTTTTTTTTTAAATTGGCTGTATATGGCACAGTTCCAGCTGAGTATAAATATGTATATAGATGATAATGAACAAACAAGTGCTCTCTTGAGCTTCACTTGATGAGATTACATCAGGACCAGAAACCTTTTTTAGAAACCAAGGTGTTGATGATTCTTTTGACGTGTTTCTGGCACAGTAAGCATGCATTGGAATGTTCCATGTGAAGAAGGGAAGAATTAAAAGAGAAGAATGTTGCAGGAGATCAACTCTGTGTTTAGGTAATATTGCAGTACTACCATTTTGTTGAGAAAGAGGTGAAATCTGGACATTATATTAATACTTAATCTTTTAAAGTCCTGTCTTACCAGTTAATGTAACACAAAAAAATGTCCTGTAGTCTTACAAATATACCCAGTTTTCGGTAATTGATTTCCACCAATATAAACACCTCGGCATATTTAAATCGCTTGCTCTAGCTCATGCAAGCATACTTAAGTAAACATTCTTTGTGATCTAACCTTATAAGATATCCTCCTCCTCCTCCTCTTACCACAAAATTGCTACAGATTTTAGTACCTAAATCAGAATCTGTGTCTATCATAAAGGAATTTTGACTATGAAAATCCTCCTCTACATTGGAATTTGTTCACTAAAATCCAGCTATTTTTCATTCAGATTGTCCTTGATGTTATCTATCATCTCCAATTCATCACTTTCAATACTAGAACTCTTATTCTCTACCAAGTCACTTTCTACTGAATATATTTCTAGATACCTCAGCCACGATTTCTCTTTTCTCTAAGATTTTTTTTTTTGCATTGAAACAACTTCCACATTGATATTCCATTAACACATCTAACACCTGGATAACATTCAGTGACTAACCCCCCCCCCCATTCAAAGTTTACACTTAGAATACTGCACTGCACCATGTGTCTTAATTCAACTATCTAATTAATGCTTACAGATAAACCTAATAACATTTCATCACTTTCTGTAGCTTAATGCAATTGACAGTTACCACATGCAATGAGCGTTCTGCCAAATCCATTTTTTCTTCTTCAAGCATTACTTTTCTCCATTTTTTCCTCTAGGTTTTTTCCACCTGTGTCAGGGAAAATGCTCTGACCCGATTTTCTTCTCATTAACTAAACATAGATGCCATTTTCTCATTAACTAAGCGTAGCGACTATTTGAGTGCTAGTAGTGGCATCTAGCTGTCGTCATATCAAACTCTAGGCCAAGGCCGTTCACATGGTACAAGTTGCATTCATTTGTGGTTCATGGTTGCAGAGATATATAATTTTCAAATCACTCATATTTGTAAATTTAGGGACACAAAAACACACGTGTTGAACAGATTATTTTATTAATTACTAATAAAATAAAACTTTTTTTTAATTTTTTTAATTTTTTTTTTTTTTTAAATCACTAGAGGTCAGGCTAGGGAAAAGGATTAATTAACTACACAGATTGAATTTACCGGTATACAGAGCATGAGCATGTAGCTTGGTTCCTTATACACTTGTATTCTTCCGATGATGACCTCGATACAGGGGTTGAAACGTCAAGATTTATTTTATTAGTAATTAATAAAATAATCTGTTCAACACGTGTGTTTTTGTGTCCCTAAATTTACAAATATGAGTGCTGATCACCGTGTAACCTTAAAAGAAAGAATCATCATAATCCATGGAGATGTGACCCACCAAGCAGTGCAGCCTCTACGGTAAGCTAAAGATACGTGTTTACTTGTTAACGAATCGACTAGCCTTTTTGAAAAGATGTAGAGACAGCAACATAATACCCAACTGCATTAAATTAAAGAAGAAGTTTAAATCACCGAAATCGCTCCATATTTATGCCCGGTTGCAAAAAGCCTTGTTACGAGAACAAATCCACGAGGCACGTAAAAATCTAGCATCCACCCAAGCCAAAGTTCTACGACTTAAATTAGAGCTATCCGACTACATTATTCCAGAAATTTGGGAGATTTTAGATAGGATCAGAGACGACTCGGCCAAGCACTTATTACTGAAAAACAAAGAAAAATTAGTAATGAAATTTCAAGCCCTACAACAACAGAAAAGCACAAGACCATCAAGACGTCATAACGAAAGAAACAGCCAATCACAAACCGACATCATAAGGAACAGCCAATCGCCCACAAACAAAGTTAGGAGCAACCAACCACCATCGGACCACTGCTTGGTTATCAACCAATCAAACCACAATTTCACACAAGGTGAACTCTCGCTGCTAAGAAAGGTTTGAACTACGTCGCTCCGAGGTCAGTGAACAAACTTGATATCGTGTATCATATCGAGAGAGGTTTAAGATCCCTCCCCACCATTTTGGCTGATAAAATATGAATGGAAACATCGTGTATACTAAATTCAAACAAAAGACTAAGCACCAACTTAAACAAAACTGAAAATCTAGCCCTTAAATCCTTAATAAATAACCAAGACATTATAATCACAAAAGCAGATAAAGGCAATGCCACTGTCCTTTTAGACCGTACAACATACATTGATAAAATGAACCATTTAATATCGGACCACAACACCTACTAAATGGTAAACTGCAACCCCACAAAATGTAACGAAAAGAAAACAACTGAATTAATCAAATCCATCCACACATGGCCCGAAGAAACAACAAAAAAATTAATACCTCATTATGCCCGTATGCCCAGAATTTATGGCCTGCCAAAAATACACGAACCAGTACGTCCAATTGTTGAAGGAATTGATAGCCCAAATTAGCACCACACTCAAGGAATTGGTTGGTCAGTTCCCTTGCTACATAAAAAATACCCAACATTTCATTAATAAAATTAAAAACATTACACTCAACGACCAAGATTTATTACTCAGCTTTGACATAACTTCCCTTTTCACCAATGTCCCAATCACTGACACTATTTTGCTCCTACAGAACATATTTTCACACGACATCACGGCCCTCTTTGCCCACGTACTCCGCTCCGGATATTTCGTGTGGCAAAACAATTTTTACCTTCAAAAGAAGGTATAGCCATGGGCTCACCACTTTCCCCAGCAATAGCTAACTTTTATATGGAAGACTTTGAGCAATGTGCTCTAGAGACAGCATGTCTAAAGCCCAAAATTTGGCTCAGATACGTCGACGATATTTTCGCCATTTGGCCTCACGGCCACGAAGCTCTAAATACATTCCTTAGCTACCTAAACAAACAACACAAACGTATCCAATTCACCATTGAAATGGAAAAAAACAACTCTCTTCCTTTCCAAGACACACTTGTCACATGTCTTCCCTCTGGCTGTCTCTCCTTCTCAGTTTACCACAAACCTACACACACACACACACACACAGGCCAATACATACACAAAAAATCTTACTACCACCCAACACAAAAACTAGGTGTTATAAGCACCCTTAAACACAGAGCTCTAACTATTTGTTCTAATGAATAGGCTCTAAACCAGGAATACAAAATCATTAACCAAACATTTATAAAAAATGAATACAGTAAAAAAAAACTATTCACAAGATCCTCCATAAAGATACCAGTAAGAACAAAAAAGATTTCAGGAATGCTATTGCCATTCCTTATGTTAGAGGCATTTCTGAAAAAATAGACAGAACACTATGCAAATACAACATTAAAACCACCTTTTAACCCCCAAATAAGATAAGACACCTACTCAGTTCTTCAAAATATCCTCTTCCACACCTAGCCCACCCAGGGGTATACAAAATACAATGCACGTGTAACTTACCATATATAGAGGAAAAGGGGTAAACTATCCCAATCAGACAAGATGAACACAAATGACACATTAAATACCTCCATTAAACACAACCCAAATCTCAACAAAAATGATGGCCTAACCATTTCAAGAATGTGGAGGACCCATCTACAACCTGTATAACAACCTAAACTAGCCATAGAAAAATCCCACTACAAGAAGATAACCTGGTGAAGTGTTTGTAACATTCAACAGCAACTGAAAGAAATCATATTATAACAATCAGAACTGTACAAATCCAGAAGAATATTAATACATGAGGACTTTAGCAGTTTATTGTAGTTGTATTTATTTTTATTATTTTATTTTTATTTATGTTTAATCACTAGAGGTCACGCTAGGGAAAAGGATTAATTAACTACGTAGATTTAGTTTACCGGTATACAGGGCATGAACATGTAGCTTGGTTCCTTATATACTTGTATTCTTCCGATGATGACCTCGATACAGGGGTCAAAACGTCAAGTTTTATTTTATTAGTAATTAATAAATTAATCTGTTCAACACATGTGTTTTTGTGTCCCTAAATTTACAAATATGAGTGCTGATCACCATGTAACCTTAAAAGAAAGAATTTTCAAATCAGGACATTCTTTTTGAAACACCCAATTTGAAAATTGTATATCTCTGCAACCGGAGATATCTTGTTTCCAAGTTCTGCATTTTTGAATGCATACTTGTTGTACTATGCTACTTAACAGTATATTTTAATCTATGCTAGTTTGTATTTATGAATACTTCAGCGAAGTTCAGCAATTTTCTACAGTAATATTGTACAACAAGTAAGCATTAAAAAATGCAGAACTTGGAAACTTTGTTTCCTCTTTCAGACACACACACTCACACCACCTATGATGAAGATGTTTTTTAAATACTTATACACACACACACACACACACACACACACGAGGGATGTTCAAAGTAAGTTTTTTTTAAAAATATTTTTACTGCAGCACTGTGATCGCAATGGTGCGCATGCTTGCTTAGTTTGTTGATTCCTTAGCAAGCCGTTGGTGCCATTTTTAGACATTCTCGCAGTGCAAACTCTTCTTGGTGTGTGTTTATAATGTCTAAGAAATGGAATTGCCCTCTGCATGTAAAATCGAATCTCCCACCACATGTGAAATTAGGTCAGTTATCCATTTCTTGAATACGAGGAACGTTAAAGCAGCTGAAATTCATCAGCAAATTATTGATGTTTATGGAAAATATGCAATGAGCGATTCAATGGTATGAAGATGGGTAAGACTTCTGCTGGGAACAATTTCATCATCCCCCATATAGTCCTGACCTCGCACCAAGCGACTTTCACCTGTTCAAACATCTGAAATCTTTCCTTGGTGGCCGGTGGTTTCAAAACGACGAATGAGGTCAAAGAAGAAGTCAGTACGTGGTTTGCATCACAGGCAGCAATCTTATACGACGAAGTTATGCAATTCTTGGTGCCCCGTTATGATAAGTGCCTGAACAATGGGAAATTATGTAGAAAAGTAGTGAACAATGTCTACTTTAATTTCCAATAAATTTTTTTTTGTAAGTATATTTTTGTTTCTCTGACAGCCCATAGGAACTTACTTTCTGGACATCCCTTGTGTGTGTGTGTGTGTGTGTATATATATACACACACACACACACAGTAAAACCCTGTTTTTACGTTCCCGCAATTTACATTTTCCTGCCATTTACGTCATTTTCGGTTGGTCCCGTCTTAAGGCCTATTCTCACAATGTATTGTTTTCCCGCCATTAACAACTTGATGTGGATGTTATTTCCCGTGATTTGCATTTTTTTTTTTTTTTTTGGTGGCAATACTGATTTTCGAATCGATTTCAGCAGAAATCTGCGTATTTCTGTTCTCAGGTGGCGTTGCTTTCGGCTGTAGTTTTCCGGAATGGGAATATTGCAATCTGGAATATCTGAACTCAAAAAGACATCGCAACATCAAAAAGAAAAACAAAACACAGAGTACAGGGAAGACAGAGATTGCAGCTCACGCCCTTGAACTAAAACACACCCCTCAAATCGACAAGGCCATAATCGTAGACAAACAAGACAACGAAACAATGCTTAGAATATCCAAAACTATTGCCATAAAATGCGATGAAAATTCTATCAACGTCCACCACACCTACCTAATTTCCGAATGTTGGACGATCCAGAACTTACAAATTAAGCCACGCCTCTGGCCATGTAGCGACCACAAATGCCCTAATTTGGCAGATGCAACTTGCAGCCTTGACATAGTCCTACACTCATTCCCACAAGGTTCTGATGACGGTCAGACGACGTCTGAAACGGTCCACACCCCGTTAACCCCAGTCCCAGTTTCCATATAAGGATGTTCTTCCCCTTTGTTCCCCCCCCCCCCACACACACATAAAATGCTGCCCTAAACAAAATAATATATATATATATATTTATATATATATTATTAATAGTAACCTGGGTTTCCAATCTTATTTCCTGCGTCAAAACGCACCCCCAACGTTCCCCTCCCCATGTATAAACAACATTCAGCAAGATCTTGGAATTGGAAGGCATCATAGAACCAAAAACAAGGTATGTAAAAATTTTTTTCCACCTCTTTTATTCTGCCATATTGCCTTCTATACTCATCCATAATGCCCTAAAAATATATATATATATATACCCTTTTTTTGAGTAATGTTAGCCAATGTATTAAAATAAGGGCCACTCCTAAACAAAAACAGGCTATAATAGCCGTAATTATATTAATAAGATTTTTTTAAATAGATAAATGTAAGTACATTGTAAATTCATTTATTTTCAGTTATTAAATTTTGTAATCTAGTATAGACTCACATACTAGCAGTAAATCATCTTTTAGCCTTTTTTTAATGTTTTTTTTACATTTCCTGCTATTACACTTTCTTGCTATTTGCACTTTTTTCCATCAGTCCCCCTGAAAAGTGTAAAAAAAATGGTTTTACTGTGTGTATATATATATATATATTATATTATAATACCAGCAGCTTGCACAAGTATCTGTCTTGATTGAAACTTTACAGCAAGTCAATGATACTCTCTCCTTAGGTGAGATATGCATGTGGTATTTTGGCCAGTTGCAGAGGCCTTTGATTAATTTTTTTCATTCAGTTTCTATGTATTCAGTGTGCCATTTTCTTCCATTCTGTTATGGGTGTTCCTTTCATACACACACACACACACACACACACACACACACACACACACACACACACACACACACACTTGTCATATATGATTCCTTATTCATCACAACAAAAATAGTCTTTATTAGCCATAAGTAAATTTTGTGTCACTATTGTGTATTTTTCTTAAGTCTGTGACTTTAGTTCTCTAATATTGTTTAATGGGTCTCGCATGTAGTAACATCACATCAATCTGAATTCATGTACATATTCAGTTCAATTAAAGATGATACTAAGAAATTATATTCTAGCTTACTCCGTTATTCAAGTGCAAGCAAACAAAGTTTGTATGTAAAGTATCTTCATGAGTAGGCTTCTTATATATAGAGGCCAATGATTTCACATTAATTGCTTTAGTATCCCATAATTCAAAACACAAGCCCTTAAAATATGCATAATGATGTGCATTATTGGGAAGGGTCATTACCCAGACTAGTTTCAACCTTTATGGAAGTTTCATCAAGGAGCCAGACCTAGAAGAGATACCAAGATTAAAGTAATGCAGAAGCCATATCTACTGCAGACATACGTCCCTGATGCCCTTTTTCAAAGTTTGCGTGATGCTTATGTTAGGTATACATTTGTGTTTGTACATTTAGGTTTATAGTGCAAACTGAATATCTTATCTTATGGATAAGATATTCAGTTTGGATATAGATATTATACTATCGATCATCTCATTACCAATAAAGCTGCTGTTAGCAAAAGATATAGAATCAACTTATAAAGAGAAATTTGATATAATCATTATTAATATCTCTTCAGACCCATTCTTAAAATTTTCCAAAGGATTCAGTTTTGCATTGATAGTGCCTAAATGCATATGTATATATATCTACTCTATATATATATAAAAAGACAAGCCGAAATTTTAAACGTTTTTATGTCACGTTTCTTGTTTTACCGGCTTACCAGCCCGGAACTCGGGAGGTTGGGTGCTGTAGGCACTAGGGGAATGGACCCCCCCCCCCAGTGTGTGTGTATATATATACACATACATATGAATTTATATCATATCCAGACAGATTGCAACAATATTGCTTTACAAAAAACTGAAAATACAACTTAAGGAAACATACATAACTATCAGATTTTAGGGAAAGACAACATATGCTAGAATATTAATTAAAAACTTTAATCAATACTTCTTATATTTCGGTAATGTTACATTACCATCTTCAGGGAACACAAAATAATGATAATGTTCACACAGGCACTAACACTAAACAAATATCACTGAAGAAAACAACTGAAGTCGGTCCTAAAGGTGCCCTCAGTGGGCTAAATTGGGTTGTCTTGGCTGTTGGGCTGATGTTTTTAGAATACAAACTTCCCATATTTGGGGGCAGTCTCATGCATCCAAATTTGTTGAGGTTTGGGGAGTTGTTTAGAGCTCAGGGTGATCCAGGAATAATCTATCATATTTATATTTGCTGCCGTGTAGTAAAGTGGCTTTCTTCTAGTCTATTTTGTGGCAGGTGTCCAAAGCATGGTCAGCAAGTGGTGCATGGCTGTATTGGTGGAACTGGATATAGTCCTTATGTTCATATATCCTGTTATTAGCTATCCTGCCTGTTTGGCCATAGTAGGACAGTTTGCAAGTACAGGGGACCTGGTATATTCCAGGTAGGTTTAGGGGAAGTGGCTGGTCTTTAGTGGAGCGGATAAGAGATGCCAATTTTTTATATGGTTTGTGACAAGGTCTCAGGTCATTTTTTTTTTTTGATTTTTGTTAGCTTTTCAGAAATACCCTGGATATAAGGAATGATGATAGATTTAGAGTAATCTCTGTTATGAAGGGGTAGAGTTGTGGTTAATTGATTTTGATATTTTTGGGGGATTGTAGTCATTGACTACAAAGGTGTGTGTTAAGAATATGGTTAAGTTCAGCAGTTACAGCATTGTTATCTGAACTGATTAATTTTGCCCTGGACCGACTTCAGTGGTTTTCTTCGGTTATATTTTTTAGTGTTAGTGCCTGCATGCACATATCATTATTTTGTGTTCCCTGAAGATGGTAATGTAACATTACTGAAATATAGGAAGTATTAATTAAAGTTTTTAATTAATATTCTAGTATACGTTGCCAGGATAATAATGTGATCCCTAACTCTGTAAAATTAAAACACTGATTCACGTCACCTAAAGCTTTCCACATATATAGACGCACTAGCTTCGCTCTATTACACGAGCAGATTGTCACCACCTGCGTTCTCTTGGCCGACAGCAACAAGGCTATTCGTGCGCCAGAAGAAGAGCTTGCCGCCACGCTGAACGACGACCTTTGGATGATCCTTTCCAATGTCTCAAATGCTTCAGCAGAAAAGGAATTCCAAAAAATATGATGTCAGCACATCAGAAAATTTGAAAGTTTAAAAAAGAACTCAGCTTTCAAACCTCAACACAGTAATAAACCTATCTCCCTTACCCTGAAGCTGGAAGCAATCAGCACACTCGCGCTAGGCCACAACTTTGCCGTAGCACCAAAAAAATTCCCTTCTGAAGAAATAACGATATAGGTAGAACGTGTTATCTGCAAACTTCCCAACCATATTGCCAACAATATCAGACTGGATGTAGCCGGCGTTCTTACCCAGGCTAAACCACCGAAAAGTACCAAAAAAGCAACCTATCTAAAGAAGAATTCAAAACTCTGCAGGAAATAAAAAAACAACAATAAAATAATAATTACTAAAGCAGATAAGGGAAATTCCACTGTAGTTCTAAAGAAAACTCACCACACAGGTAAGCTTACCTCTTTACTGTTAGACAGGTCTACCTACCTCCCTATAGAATATGATCCCACCAGCTCCCAAATCAGAACACTCCATAGGCTCCTTAAGAAGGTTACTTCTTGGCCTGTGGAAGTTAACAAACTAAAACCTTTTAACTCTAGACCCCCCAAATATAATATGGACTTCCAACAATCCATAAACAGAATGTACCATTACTTCCCATTGTGGATGGCATTGATTCCCCCACATACAAATTAGCCAAACATTTAGCCAAAGTGTTCACACAATATACTCGCAACACACCTTCACACACAAAAAAATTCAGCCCACTTTAAAGCCAGTATAGAAAACCGCTCACTCCAACACAATGACATGATAGTCAGTTTTGATGTCTCCTCCTTATTCACCAATGTCCCCTCAAAAATACCTTGGACCTCATCCAAGCCATATTTCCTCTTGATATCTCAGTCCTATTTCAGTTCACCGTGAATTTAGGCTATTTTGTTGGCAAGGAAAGTTCTACAAACAGATAGGGGGACAGTCATGGGTTCTCCACTCTCCACCCCTGGCCAACTTCTTTATGGAGACCTTTGAAGAAAAAGCCTTAAACTTGGCTCCACATTAACCTACTGTTTGAATACGCTATGTAGATGATGTGTTTGCTATTTGGCCGTATGGCTTGGATACACTCCAGAACTTCTTAACACGCTTAAACGATCAGCACCCCATGATCCAGTTTATCTTGGAAAAGGAAAACAATAACAATCTCCCTTTCCTAGACACTCTGATTACTTGCCAGCCTGACGGATCCCTGTCTTTCTCTGTTTACAGGAAACCTCCACATACAGCATATTCTTAACACCTTCGTAGCCAATAGCTACAACCCCAAAAAAATATTAAAACCAATTAACCAACCCCTCTCCTCCTTGATAACAGAGATTACTCTAAATCTGTCTTCATGTATCTTCCTCAGTGAGAGGGCACAGCACTATGTCCTTCCAGTTCTCTCTGTCGGTGGCTTTCCTTTTCGTTTTTGCATTGCCATGTGATCCTGTCCATGATCTTATATCGTCAAACCATTTCCTTCATTTTTTTGTGTCTTGATCCTTTTTCCCATAATTTTGACTTCTAAAACTGTTAGTATCCTCTCCTGCTGAACCTCTCAGTACATGTCCTGCCAATCTCATCTTTCTCTGTATCTAAATCTATCACCATTCCTTATTATCTGAGGCACTTCTGAAAAGCTAACAAAAATCCAAAAAAAAAAAAAATATGACCTGACAACTTGTTACAAACCATATAAAAAATTGATTTCTCTTTTCCACTCCACCAAAGACCAGCCACTTCCCCTGGAATATGCCAAGTCCCTTGAAGTTGCAAACTCTCCTACTACGGCAAGACAGGTAATATCAGGATATCTGAACATAAGGACTATATCTGGTTCCACCCACTACAGACATGCAGGACTTGCTGACCATGCTTTGGACACCCACCACAAAATAGACTGGAGGAAAGCCACTTTACTACATGGCAGCAAATATAAATATGAGAGATTATTTCTGGAATCAGCCTGAGCTCTAAAAAAACTTCCCAAACCTCAACAAATTTGGATGCATGAGACTGCCCCAAATTTGGGAAGCTTGCATTCTAAGAACATCAGACCAACAGCCCAATTTAGCCCACTAGGGTTACCTTTAGGACTATAGGACCGACTTCAGTTGTTTACTTCAGTCATATTTGGTTAGTGTTAGTGCCTGCATGCACATATCATTATTAATTTATGTTCCCTGAAGATGATAATGTAACATTACCGAAATATAGGAAGTATTAATTAAAGTTTTTGATTAATATTCTAGTAAACGTTGTCTTTCCCTAAAATCTGACAGTTATGTATTACCAATGTGTAAGCTTATCTATAAGGAAACATACAATTACCAAAACATTATAATACTTTATTTTGCTAAAAACAATGCAGTGAGTAATGGGTCCTCCATCCTTAGTGAAAGAGTTTTTTTTTTGTTTTTTTTTAATAATTAGCAAAGCTGCAAATAATGGATACTGGAACATTTGGATCCTGTATTTTTGACATTAGACAGCATTTTTATATAATCTCTACAACTGCAAATAATAGACTTCATAGGACTCAGTACTTAGTCTGAAGTTGTACATCAGTGATATAGGAAATTATTTAAGAGGAAAGATTCATATGTGTGCCAACAATGCAAAGCCAGGAAGTGTAATAGTTACTGATGATGATGATGATGCAGCAATTTGCAAGATGATATTTCACCATTTTGTCATATGGGCAAAAAATAATGGCTGCCAGTTGTGGCTAAGTGTGATGAAGAGATCTCAGGCTGTCCTACATTCATAGAACTGAACTGCAGGAAATTGTTGAGGCCAGAAATTTATGTGTGATTGTTAACAAAGAATTGAAATTTAAGTGTATGTCACAAAGGGGGCCAAAATAGCACATTGGATTGCTTGTTTATTGAAAAACATACAAGCAAGAATAAGAACATTATTATTCCCTTTATAAGTCTACCTCTACACTACTGCATATAGATCTGGTTACATGAATTCCACGGAGATGAGGAGGTGGTATGGTATGGTAGAGAAGATCCACAGGCAATGGATCAAGATTGCATCTGTGGAATGCTTCCTATGAAAATAAATTTGAAGGTTTGTGGGCTTCAAAAATTAATCAATAAGTGAAAAAGAATGGATATGATAGAAACATATAAAGTTATTTAAGGGGTTTCATGGCATTGATAATGAAAATTTTTTGAAATATATGGCATGAAAGGAAAGAACAAGGTGTGTGTGTGGGGGGGGGGGGAGAGAATCACCCAAATTGTGTTGAGCATGTTAGGAAACGTAGTATATGCTTGTAATGGTGATATGAATGGGTTGCTAGAGGTGGTGGTGAGTGCATTGTCAATGAATGAATTCAAGGAGAGGTGTGATAACCTTGTATGAATTCCTGCTATGAGTCATTGACTTTGCAGAAATGTCTGAGAAAATAATAATAATAATGATGATTTCTTATATTCACACTTCTTGCTTATTGCCTTCATAATCAATATCCTGATGACGCTTTCATAGAAAGTGAAACTGGTAGATTAAGAGAAATAAAGATTTTTAAATGCTGAATAAATCTATCCTATTTTTATCGTGGACAATAAGAAAAGGTTGAAAATTACATTTCTAATTTTATTGACAAGCAGGCATTACTTTTCTGGTCCCTTTCTTAGGTGGTTTGTTTAACAATTCTTTAGTATTATAGAAGATAATATAAGGATCCTAGAGTTCATCATAATCATGTTTTCTTTTTTTTTTTTTTATGTAATGTTTCAATGTAATCACTATTTAATGTCCAAAGATAAAATTTTACTTAAAAGAGCAATATTATCTTTTCATCTATCAAAGTATTATATATATATATATATATATATATATATATATATATATTTAAAAAAAAAAATTATACTAGGAATACCGAGAAAGGTATGATAGAAAGATAGTTTCATCAGAATGCCAACTTCTTCAGGTGTATAAATAATTACAAAAAATTGAAAAAAATAGCAAGTTAAAAAACATGAACTTCTCATCTAAACAAATTGGGAATAGCAACAGTCAAATTTGAACTGGTGCCTGCATATAAATAAAAAAAAAAAAAACGAAAAAATAAAAGTTAAAAAATATGGACTTCTCATATAAACAAAATGGGAATAGCAACAGTTCAAATTTGACACCAGTTCAAATTTGACTGTTGCTATTCCCAATTTGTTTATATGAGAAGTCCATGTTTATTTAACTTGTTATTTTTTTCCCCATTTTTTTGTAATTATTTACACACCTGAAGAAGTCGGTGTTCCTAGTCAGTATAATTATTTTTTTTTAAAATGTCTACAAGCCGAGTGAATAGAAGTTATAATATATGTGTGTGTATATATATATATATAGAGAGAGAGAGAGCTTTCTTTGCTATGTTAATTTTGTCAAGTATACTCATTTTTTTAATTTCTTCAGTTACTTTATTACCCTATAAACTGACACTCTTATTATATTGAAATCAAATTTAAAACTAACAAAATTAATTTTCAAATTTGTCCAGGATTAATTTATTTTCTGGTATTTTGATATTGCCTTTTATAGGATTATAGTAGTGTTATTGAAATATTCTCTGTTCCTTCAGATTAACATCTGAAGGGACAGAGAATTATTTCAATATTATAGTGAGCTATCCATATAACAGACTTGAAAAGACACGTTAAAATTCACAGCAATTCTGTTTACAGGATGCTTTCTTTGGCAAAGTTTACTTGGCCATAGAAAGCATCCTTTAAACAGAACTGCTGTGAATTTTATCTCTATGAATCCATTTGATCTCTATGAATTTACTGAAGTGAGAGTTAATAATATATCACCAGTTAATAATGTATCAGCAGTTTTTTCCAGCCATGTTTATCGTTACATATGTTTTTTCTAATCATTTTAGTTACCCTTTCAAAAATGTTTCAAATATATTGTGTGCTGCAATATCATCTTCCCTAAATGTAGCACACTAAAATTTGTCTGTTGTTTACAGAAAAATAATTTGGATTTTAAAAAGATTTTTATTTTACATTTCTGTGTTATAAAAATATCCTCTGTGTGTTCTATTTAGTTAAATTGTTTAACACATTAAAGGTGTATATATTTCTAATTATTTTTATATATTTCTGAAAGTTCTAGAATAGTTCTATGTGTATAAATGTTTGCATTTCAAGAGATGTCCATCTCCTTATTTTTTTCATAGCTGTTATCAAAACTGATTTTTATAAAGAGGATAATGAGATAAACAGAATAATGTAGTCTGCTTAATAAATTGTGAAGAAATTTAGCAGATCATTTTTCTTCCTCAGGTGTTCCTTTATCTTAGGGCAGGATGGCAGGTTAGAACGGTTTACTGTACATGATCAGGACCGACTTGTCAAGACTGTGATAGAGCCAATGGCATGTGATGGTCTAAGAACTATTTGCATGGCTTATAGGGACTTTATTCCTGGTGCAACAGAAATTAATCAAGTTCATTATGATAGTGAGCCTGACTGGGATAATGAAGATTTGATTGTCAGGGAATTGACATGTCTCTGTGTAGTGGGAATTGAAGATCCCGTGAGAGCTGAGGTATTTATTTCTTTCTTTTAAGGTTACATGGTGGTCAGCATTCATAATTAAGAATTTATGGAGACACAACACATGTGTTAAAATAATTACTTTACTTAATATTTA